>NW_019942515.1:1071618-1074234 GCF_002910315.2 Salvelinus sp. IW2-2015 | reverse complement strand
TCATACATCTGTCATACATCCGTCATACATCCAGTCATACATCATCAACCTGTCATACATCCTGTCATACATCCTGTCATACATCCAGTCATACATCCAGTCATACAACCTGATCATACATCCTGTCATACATCTTACACTGTCATACATCCAGTCATACATCCAGTCATACATCCATCTGTCATACCATCCAGTCATTCACATCCTGTCATACATCCAGTCATACAATCCTGTCATACTCACAGTCATACATCCAGTCATACAAACCATCCATACATCCTAGTCATAAACAATCCATCATACATCCTGTCAATCATACATCCAGTCATACATCCAGTCATACATCACTGTCATACATTCTGTCATACATCCTGTCATACATCTATACTGTCATACAACCAGTCATACATCCAGTCATACATCCAGTCTACATCCAGTCATACAACCTGTCCATACATCCACGTCACCTGTCATACATCCAGTCATACATCCAGTCATACATCCAGTCATACATCCAGTCATACATCCTGTCATACATCSAGTCATACAACCTGTCATACATCCAGTCATACAACCTGTCATACAACCTGTCATACATCCAGTCATACATCCAGTCATACAACCTGTCATACATCCAGTCATACANCCTGTCATACATCCAGTCATACAACCTGTCATACATCCAGTCATACATCCTGTCATACATCCAGTCATACATCCAGTCATACAACCTGTCATACATCCAGTCATACAACCTGTCATACAACCTGTCATACATCCTGTCATACATCCAGTCATACATCCAGTCATACATCCAGTCATACTCAGGTCTACATTTCAAGCAGAAAGTACGAGGTACAGCTAGGCATAAGATGGGAGGTGGTATTTTTAACATGGTGGATATGTGTGTAGTGAGTAGTGAAAAGAGAGAGTTGGGCTCTGCGTGGGTGAGAGGCCTCGGCTACAGCCTCATTGAGACAGGGTGAGGTGAGGAGTGTGGGTGACAGTTCCTGTGTGGGAAGAACAAGCCTGAATGCCATGCAGCAGGGTTACCATGCTGATGAATTGGCGTTATGAAAGGAGCTGGTTGCACAACCCAGCTAGGCGGTTGGTCGGTCGCTCCGCTCGGCCACCTCTTCTCGCCGTCTGTGTGGGAGCTCAAGTGGGAAGACGGGTGTTCACTAGGCATAGCAAACCACACCTTAAGCTGAGGTGTTCACTGTGCACAGCCATGCAATAGCACAAGCAATAATGGCAGTAGTTACACGTTTCCCGCTGATAGGCAGGTGTTATTTCTTGCTTTTATTTGCATTTGTTGTCATGAGATACGGCAAAGACATTTGGCATTGAATGGGGAAACATCATCCATCAAATTATAAACATATTGATGTTACAAAAATGGACTAATCTGGGCGCTGGGTTGTCTCTTAACAAATCGCTGTGTGCCAAATCTTGACTGGGTCGTGCCATGGGTATCAGCCCCATGCCTGATGATGTTCCTGCTGATTGTGATGAATGTTATCTGCTCTTCCAAGAATGCTGGGCCATTACGGGAGGCGTAACCTACGAGCGCCGGTAATAAACAGAATCTCTCTCGGCTGTGCGGAGGTATACAGTCAGGCACTCAGGCCAACAACACACACATCGCCTCACAGACAGTTGCCCCAGAGACACTGTTTGGCTGTTCACTCATTTGTTTATAAGCTTTTGATCGATGCGTCCATCCAGATCCTCTTAATCAGTTTCTGATCTGGTTTCTCCCTGGCTCTCTCCAAGAAGACAATCACATTCAGAGATTCAGAGTGTTTGATAGTCACATGTTCAGGGGTTTCAGGTGTGATTGCAGGCTACAGTGAAAATCTTCGGCTCCGCATTAGTCATTAGTTAGTTATTCAGGCTCCACATTAGTCAGTTACAGAGACCAGGAGCATAGCTGTCTGTTGGTGTTGGGTAAAGGCCCAGTACAGAGACCAGGAGCATAGCTGTCTGTTGGTGTTGGGTAAAGGCCCAGTACAGAGACCAGGAGCAGAGCTGTCTGTTGGTGTTGGGTAAAGGCCCAGTACAGAGACCAGGAGCAGAGCTGTCTGTTGGTGTTGGGTAAGGGCCCAGTTACAGAGACCAGGAGCAGAGCTGTCTGTTGGTGTTGGGTAAAAGACAGCTTTGCTCCTGGTTCTTAAACTGCGGCTTTACCCAAACACCCAACCAGACAGCTCGCTCCTGGTCTCTTTTAACCTGTGGGGCCTTTACCCAACACCAACAGACAAGCTCTCTCCTCGCTCGGTACTGGGCCTTACCCAACAACCAACAGACAGCTCTGCTCCTGGGTCTCTGTAACGGGCTTCTTTACCCAACAGCCACAGGACAGCTCTGCCTCTGGTCTCTGTAACGGGCTCTTTATCTCCACACCAACAGAGCAGCTTGCCATGCTCCTTCGTGCTCTGTATGGGCCTATCTCCCAACACCAACAGACAGCTCGTGCTCCGTCTCTGTACTGGGCCTTTACCCAACACCAAAAAAAAAAACAACAGAGCAGCTCTGCTCCTGGTTCTCTTGTTACTGGGCCTTACCCAACACCAAACAGACAGCCTTCTTTGCTCCTGGTCTCTTAACTGGGCC
>NW_019942515.1:1068480-1069557 GCF_002910315.2 Salvelinus sp. IW2-2015 | reverse complement strand
ACTTGAGTGGTGATTGAGCCTGGCACTGTTTAGGGGCTGTCTCTTATACACATCTAGATGTGTATAAGAGACAGTGTGGACACAACCAATGTATCAAACAGGGTGTTGTACTACGGCGCTGGGGAACTCCAGTGGAACAGTATACCTCATAACTTCCAAATATTTTGAATCCAGTTTCTATAAAGAGAAGGGGAAGGCAAAACAAGAAGGGGACCGTCTGGAGGATGTGATTTGTAGGACTGGTGGAGGAGGAGGAGGAGAAGCTCAAACATCTGCCACCAATGTTAACAGTACGGCGAGTAAACAGACAGGAGCCCGGTGTCTAAACCACTGACACCGCCTACCATGGAAACCCCAGTAAAGTGCTAATACTCCGTAGTTCAGACTTGTTGGAAACGTACACATCAGGGATGTTTAGCACAAATGTCACCAGCTCCACAGCCAAAGTGTTTGGGAGTGAATGGACAAACGCTGTGTGTAGTCAAATGGGTTTCCCTTCCCTGAAGAAATAGCTAGCTGCACCACGGAGACATTTGGAGTTGATTCAGGTTAGCCGACATGGGAGCAAAGAGAGGATCTTCCATCGGCGAGAGGAGAGGAGAGGAGAGGTTTGAGCTGGAGGAGGTATGACAGATGGAACATGATGAAAAGTGACAGAATAATTTAGACCATTACATGGCCAGTCAGTTGGGAATGTGGCTGTCACAGATAGAGAGGATGTTTTAGACCTGTAACAGCAGGTTCTTCTCAGGACTGACCCGACAAACACAGCCATAATCAATTGTGCATAAACAAATATTTGAGAAATAAACAAACACAATCCTATCTGCTTCCTGGTGGTACTGCAATGTACTACCCAATGCTATAAATCGAAAACAAGGCTGAATCATGATATTCTTCAGTATTCATACTTACCTATTGAACAGCCAGTAAATCATGAGCAGTATTTATATCACCTTTATCAAGAGTCAACCACAACCCATAGATCAGATAGCATCAGGCCTGTCTTTTATATCCCATCTGCTAGCATGCAGCTGAAGCTAACACTCACCCCTTTCCAGATGTGAGGCTCACTGA
>NW_019942515.1:978885-1063070 GCF_002910315.2 Salvelinus sp. IW2-2015 | reverse complement strand
TAGATCAGATAGCATCAGGCCTGTCTTTTATATCCCATCTGCTAGCATGCAGCTGAAGCTAACACTCACCCCTTTCCAGATGTGAGGCTCACTGAGACAAGGTGTCTGTTCCTAACACTCCCCTTATTTCCACCCTAAACACACGCACTCCTGACTCTTGTGTGGAATGTGTGTGTGTGTGTGTGTGTGTGTGTGTGTGTGTGTGTGTGTGTGTGTGTGTGTGTGTACACTCACCTGCGTGATCTCAGGGGACTTGAGTGGTGATTGAGCCTGGCACTGTTTAGGGGTCTTCAGTCTGCTTTGGGGCAAGGTGGGGGGGTTGGGGGGGATCACTGGGTCAGGCTTGTGGGAGGGAGGCAAGAGGGGGGTCCGAGGTCAGGATGACCCCTTGGTAGGGGTGAGGAGACGACACAGACCACTGGAAAGAAACAACAGCAAGAAGACCATTTGGACACCTCCCATAACAATAGAAACCTGACATAAAAAAATCCAACAGACTGAATTTGAATGGGCCAATCAATCAAACCAAAATTAGCATTGCTCTATCAATCTGCTTTTTTAATTTAACAAAATGTTTCAGTGCTCTGGGTTGACTCCATATAGTTAACGGCACTCCTGCTAAAACGTTTTATAGAGATCATAATTCATAAGATCTGAAAGGTACACTATGGTGCATGTACAGGAACAGGCAAAATGGGAACATTGCCTGATAAAGCCTTTTCAATAGAGCTAGCTATGCCCAGTCTCTTTCTACCCTACATATCTCCCTCTGTTAGGAGAGGTCGAATTGATGCTCTCCTTTCCGACCTGACAAATTAGACAAATCTTATCTGCGTAAAAGAGGAGTGGTCATAATTAGGTTGGTTGTTAATCTAACGGACGGTGAGAAAGAATTAGATATGTTTTTCTTATCATCCACCGTGAAAACGCCAGCATGAAACTCTGCTCGATCCATTCATAACCTCCTCAGCCGTGCTGACAAATCACAGATTTTACATTAATAGAGACCCAGAGAGCCAAGGTCAATGAAATATAGCAGAGGCGGCACTCTCTCTCACTCTCGCTCTCTATCTCTCTCCTTTTCTTTCTTTCTCTCTCTCTTCTTTGTCCCCTCTCTCTTCTTTATGCCCCCCCCTATTTAATTCCATGGCCGTGCTAAGGCCCCGACCCTCGGCCCACTGGCTGGGTCTGCTGCCTGAAAGAATATCACTGTGGTTTCGCAATAAGAGGGACAGTACAGTATGGTCACAGTAATCTGAAGTCAACCACTCTGTTTCCCCATTAGATAACTGACTGTTGTTTGTTTTCTATCCAGGACACGGATTGGCTTGTATAGTATACAACTGTATACTGAGTTGTTCATCTTTATTTACCTCTGAACCCCTTTCCCACTTCGCCGGGATAATAAATTATGCAAGCATTTTGAGAGGATCTCTCTCACAGACGGACGGACGGACGGACGGACGGACGGACGGACGGACGGACGGACGGACAGACAGACAGACAGACAGACAGACAGACAGACAGACAGACAGACAGACAGACAGACAGACAGACAGACAGACAGACAGACAGACAGACAGACAGACAGACAGACAGACAGACAGACAGACAGACAGACAGACATGCTGCATACATAAGCGTTTCCAGGGTAGAGAGCCCCCCCCCCTCCAGTAAGGTAGAATAATACCCCACTCTGTCTGACCCAAGGTTGCAGGGGAGGGGAACTCTGAGGCAAGATAATCCAGAATATTTCCATGGGGTTGCATCATAATCTGCTGTATGACTCTCTCAGCAACAAAAGAGCATAGGCTAGCTAGCCTATATCTAGCCATGTTGAATGCCATGCTCCACTACAATGCAGGATTCCACCAGAAACAAAAAAAAAGACAAACTATCCTCTCTTTCACACAATGTAAATCAAGGTCCAAAAATGACAGTACTTCAACTAATCGGATTGATATGCCTAATGTACCACCCCAAACTGTAGTGTCTGGACGACGACACGGATAATATACAGTTGGCTGAGTTCTCTGTGCATCGGCAGGACAGAACAGACTGGAATAGGTCCCGGGATTCATCCAATGGCATTGAGGAGTATACCACCTCAGTCACCGGCTTCATCAATAAGTGCATCGACGACGTCCTCCCCACAGTGACTGTACGTTCATATACCAACCAGAAGCCATGGATTACAGGCAACATCCCCACCGAGCTAAAGGCTAGAGCTGCCGCAGTCATGGAGAGGGACGCTTACAAGAAATCCCGGCACGCCCTCAGAAGAACCATCAAACAGGCAAAGCGTAAATACAGGACTAAGACTGAATCCTACTATACCGGCTCTGACGCTCTGACGTGGCAGGGCTTGCAAACTATTACAGACTACAAAGCGAAACCCAACCGCGTGCTATCCAGTAACGCGAGCCTACCAGATGAGCTAAATTTATTTTATGCTAGCTTCGAGGCAAGCAACATTGAAGCATGCATGAGAGCACCAGCTGTTCCGTATGACTGTGTGATCACGCTCTCCGTCGCCGATGTGAGCAAGACCTTTAAACTGGTCAACATTCACAAGGCCCCGGGGCCAGATGGATTACCAGGACATGCAGTCATGGCATGACCAACTGGTGTCTTCACTGACATTTTCAACCTCTCCCTGACCGAGTCTGTAATACCTACATGTTTCAAACAGATCACCATAGACGCTGTGCCCAAGAAAGCCATGGTAACCTGCCTAAATGACTACTGCCCCGGAGCACTCACGTTGGTAGCCATGAAGTGTTTTGAAATGCTGGTCATTGCTAACATCAACACCATCATCGCGGTAACCCTAGACCCACTCAAATTCACATACCGCCCCAACAGATCCACAGATGACGCAATCTCAATCGCACTCCACACTGCCCTTTCCCACCTAGACAAAAGGAACACCTATGTGAGAATGCTGTTCATTGACTACAGCTCAGCGTTCAACACCACAGTGCCCACAAAGCTCATAATGAAGCTAAGGACCCTGGGACTAAACACCTCCCTCTGCAACTGGATCCTGGATTTCCTGACGGGCCGCCCCCCCCCAAGTGGTAAGGGTAGGCAACAACACATCTGCCACGCTGATCCTCAACAGGGGGGTCCCTCAAGGGTGCGTGCTTAGTCCCCTCCTGTACTCCCTGTTCCCCCACGACTGCGTGGCCAAACACCATCATTAAGTTTGCCGACGACACAACAGCGGTAGGCCTGATAACCGACAATGATGAGACAGCCTATAGGGGGGAGGTCAGAGACCTGGCAGTGTGATGCCAGGACAACAACCTCTCCCTTAATGTGAGCAAGACAAAGAAGCTGATTGTGGACTACAGGAACCGGTTGCATCACCGCCTGGTATGGCAACTTCTCTGCATCCGAACGTAAGGCGCTACAGAGGGTAGTGCGTATGGCCCAGTTCATCACTGGGGCCAAGCTTCCTGCCATCCAGGGCCTATATACTAGGCAGTGTCAGAAGAAGGCCCACATTTTTTTCACCCAAGTCATAGACTGTTCTCTCTTCTACCGCACCGCAAACGGTACCGGAGCTCCAAGTCTAGGTCCAAAAGGCTCATTAACAGCTTCTACCCCCAAGCTGAGCAATTAATCAAATGGCCACCAGACTATTTACATTGCCCCCCCCCCCCCCTTGTTTTTACACTGCTGCTACTCGCTGTTATTTATCTTTGCATAATCACTTTACCCCTACCTACATGTACAAATTACCTCGACTAACCTGTATCCCCGCACATCGGTACCGGTACCCCCTGTATATAGCCTCATTGTTATTTTATTGTGTTACTTTTTATTTTATTTTTGACTTTATTTTATTTAGTAAATATTTTCTTCACTCTATTTCTTTAACTGCATTGTTGTCTGTGCCCAGTAATGTTTGTACCATGTTTTGTGTTGCTACCATGTTGTTGTGATGTTGTGAAGCTACCATGTTGTATTCATGTGTTGCTGCCTTGCTATGTTGTTGTCTTAGGTCTCTCTTTATGTAGTGTTGTCTCTCTTGTTGTGATGTGTGTTTTGTCCTATATTTATATTTACACATTGCCTTTTTTATTGCCTTTTGGTAGGCCGTCATTGTAAATAAGAATTTATTCTTAACAGACTTCCCTAGTTAAATAAAGGAAAAAATAAATAGGTCTACACCTGTTTGTTGTATTCGGCATGTGTTAAATAAAATTTGATTTGATCTCATTTGGCCCACAGAACTTACTCAAAAGGTTGCTGCTATAGAACTACACAATGAAGGCCATACCTGCCTCCATAAAACGTCTATAAAAACATGCTTGATAAGGTCCCTCAAATCATTTTACATTTCCATCAAGTTTGAAAACACCATAACATAACTCCAGAAATATCAGCAGAACTATTCTGTCTTTCTCAACGCTGAAGGTTAGGATAGAATACAAAGCTATTTTCAAAAAGCCAAGTCTCTTGCCAAGTCTGAGCTAGCCGCACATTTCCACCACATACCAAACCCACGGGTTGTAGCTATACAGAACATAGATGAATCCTCTTTTGAGGAGAAGTGGCCATTTGTTTCAATATGGACCTGTTGGCAGACTGTTGGCAGCCGGAGAGCAGGAGTTCCTCTGAGAGAAGCTGGAGTAAACGCTGTGATTATTGACTTCTAGTGGGCGATCCCTGGTCTTCTTTTTTATCTAAAAAAATCACTACCGGGGCTTGTGAATGACGAGCACGTCCATGGCACCCATTACTCAATGCTGGGATGAATCTGGGAGAGGTCCATTCTCATTTCTGGAGCACGTAAGAGGAATTTAGATGACAAATACTGTAGAGAGACTCAAATAAATACTCATCACTGCAGCAAACTGGCAAATAACAGTAAGTTCTCCAGTAAGCTCTGAAGCATTTGAACTGCATTTGTTGATAATTAGTCATAAAACAGTTAGAGGAAATATGAAATGTCCTCTTTCCTAAAAAGGGAGCACTGACTGGAAATTGGAAACAAAAAAAGCAGTCCCTCTATTAGAAATAGAGAACTTCCAGTTCCACACACACTTTCCTATCCATTGGCCTTCCTTAGATAATCACCCAAAACAGGTTCCATGTTTATCCTGTATGTTCCGCAGTCCAAAAATACCCCCAGTATTATCCGTGCACTAATTCATCCTCCCTCCTGCCTACTGCAGTGTTGCTGTCTGAAATCCGTCACAGCCACACTCATTATTATTGTCTCAGTCTCAATTGGATTACAAGGCATGAGCATTTAATACAACACACATTATGGTACTTTCTAATCTTAATCCCTCTTTCCATTTCTCCGAAACATCAAAAAATCCTGCCACGCTCGTCTGTGTAGCAGCACTGTAGCAGCATGGCGTCGGCACATGGCATGGATGGATGCACCACAAAGACAACAGCACTTTGAACGTAACAGGCCTCTTACGTAATCCCTCGATTGATTCTTAAACACTTGTTCTATTTAAAGTACCGCTGCTACTCAACAGAAGATACAAAGTGCATTGTTTGGCTAAGGTATAAGACGGGAAAACGTATGTGACAAACTGAAGAAGGCAGAGCCTGAAAAAACCCACTGGATGGCATTGTGTTAATCTATAGCAACCAAGGCCAATGTTTACAGTAATTCCCTCACAAAACAGTGCCTGACAACCATTGTCTCTGTTTAAACTGAAGAGATCTGAACTGGGTGCTAGGTGGAGATGAAAAGACCCTCCTGCTCCCACGACATTATTCAGCTGATAAAAATGTAATGTGTAGTAATACAGGAGAGTTAGTGGGATCATTGGAAGTGGCATTAAGAAGCTAAATGTATCACAGTGTGGGGTACCCTCAGGCCACCGGGCCTGTCATCACCTCCTGCCCTGCTCCCCCTCCTCACCCTAATCCCTGCCCCTGCCAACGGGTCTGAAACCATGGAAACAGACGAGCGCCCTGTCAGGTGCACCTGCATCGGCCTGACACCTCCTCTGCCCTAGACGACAAACTCCCCCCTCGACCCTCCTCTTTTCTCCTCCTCTCTCTTTCTCTCCCCTCCCTTCTCCATTTTCTCTCCTCTCTTCTCCTCTCCTTCTCTCCAGCCCAGAAACAGCCAGCCCTCCACAGCATGTTGCTTCAGCCGAAGTCCTATTCACCAGGGCAACCAGGGCAGCCGGCCTCCCTAACACGACTGAGATCCCATAATGAAGGGCCAATTAAGGCCATATAATGGGCTGAAGTGGCAGGGAGGCAGGGGACAAAGCGCCCACCGCCCACGCCTCGCCACGTGCCCCTCTGACACATTTCTCTGGCATCAGTCACGGCCTCACATGTCTGCCCTGTCGCCTTTCACTTGGAGAGAATAGCAGAGCCCCGCAAAAAAAAAAAAAAAAAAAAAAAAAAAAAAAACACTGCCTACAAATATGCTGCTGTGGGAACAAAGCCCCCTGTGTGAGCGTGTCCTGTTTCAGTACCCTCTTTCTCTCTGTCGCTCTCTTTCTCCCTCCCTCCCTCCTTCGGCCGTCTAAACTAGTCTGGGTGCTGGAGGATGAGGATCATCTCTCTCTTAATATCTCTCATTTAAAGTCACACGTCTGTCTTCCATAATTAATCAAAGTCGTCTTAATAAATATGCCTAAACTCCTGTTTCTGCTTTAATTAGTCTTCGTAGCCAGGGGCGTTACATAGAGACAATGCAATTACCGTATACTTAATGGAGACACTTAAACATTTATGGGAGGAAACTGAAAAGTACATTTGAAGAATGGCACAATGGACAAAAAGGGGGCAGGATTCAACCCTGTTCCTGTGTTAGAGGTGTTGAGGGGAGAACAGAAAGAGAGGGGCTCCACGTTCCAGCACAAAAACACATCAGAGGGTTCTGTTGTTTTTCTCTCCCCCTTTCCAGCTGCACATCCCGCCTCCCCTCCTCCTGTCCACCCATCCAATCCCCAAGTCTGTTCTTGACAGGTCGGGCCTGATGGAAAGCACAGCACTGAACGATGAGTAGTACATCAGCGTGGAATTCAGAGAATAGCTGCGGTCATGACATCAGCGTCACACTTTCTTTCAAGTGGGGGCCCTGAGCGCTCCCCTGACAGCTGAGGTCGAGTGTCGTGTTACTCTTCACAAGAGCCGGGAAATCGGCCTAAGTGGATTTCCTGATGGCGTCGGCAGCCATCTTTCATTTGAGTGGGCTTGACGCTGGTGTTTGTTCTGCGGTGAAGTCAAAAGGATCTCTCTGTGTGCTGCTGGACAACAGACAAACGTCTGATCTCGGGGGGAGCTGGTTGGTTGGCCAGACCTACACATGGATTCCTCCACTCTGAGGACTTGTCAAGACTGCGGTTTCAATACAATATCCCCTGTGTGTGTGTGTGTGTGTGTGTGTGTGTGTGTGTGTGTGTGTGTGTGTGTGTGTGTGTGTGTGTGTGTGTGTGTGAATTCCTGAAAGTAAAGAATAACACATCACTTTCCTTTCAACAGCCTTAATACATTCACAGAATGTCAGATCACATAGCCTTCAGACAGACAGTTTCCCCTAAACAAATCATCAACAATAGTTCAAAGCCTCAATACTAGTTACACTAACTAACACCACTGTGTGAAACCCCAGAGAGGCTCCAGAAGCAGACCAGACCCAGGAAACAATCAGGGAACTCAGGGTCCGGGAGCCAGGCTTCAGCAGGTGTACCAGAGAGAGCTGGGCCACTGGGCCGCTGCTCTGTAATCAGCGTGTTGGGAGACAGGATTTGGGCTGAACCACAATGGGAACCGCATGGCTTTTAATGGGCATTAATCACACAGTGAACCCAACGCTCACTGCTGGGCAAGAGAGAGCGACATGCACGTCCACGGACACGCCGCATCCGGGAACAGATAATCAGTGTCATTTTCTCAACCAAATCACGTCTCCAAATCACTGTGTCTTTCTGTGGAGAGGGGGGGGGTCATGTGTCGACACACTCACACTAACACTTGCACAGGCCCCAGTCAGCGTCACGCCATCAGAGGTGTGGGTGGGGTGAGCTGACGACCCAATAACACCCAATATGGTTGTCATGTACAAAACAAAGGAATGAGAATCCGTTCCCACCCTCCCTCCCCTCACTAGATCTCTCGTTGTCCCTCTTCTCTAGAGTGGAGCCCCGTTCTCACATCATCATTGGGGGGGCTGTGAGGTTACCAGGTTCAGTGGAGACTGTTAGGGGTGAGTCCACGTACCCACTCCCCCTCTGTCTGTCTGTGTCACCCGCCTCTCCTCTCTCCCCCTGAAAAACAACCTAGCCAGGCAATGATAGCTAGCCTGGGCTGCCTGTGAGTCTCAGCAGCAGCAGCAATAGCAGCCGGCGTCCCCGCCAAGCCTACTCCTGTTATATGAGGTGGGATCTGGCCCTGCGCTCCTCTGAGTCAGCCTGTTAAACCTATCAAGGCCCCGTCTGTCCAGTTTCCACTAGTTTCGCCTCCCGATACACACCCGCCCGCACTTTTTTTTCTCTCTGTCTCACTCTCTTTTTTTTTTATGAAGCTTTGGGGCTTTTAAGAGCACCGGGGAGCATCTGGTGAGATTTCTGGTGTGCTGGGGCGGAATTCTCTGGGCTGAAATGAGAGCTTTATGGCTATGTAATTGATGGGCTCGGGGACGGGCAGCACAACAGCAGCACATACCCATATCCTGTACGAGCCGGTCCCCCGTTTTATCGGGTCCCACTGGAAACATGCTGATTGACACTGAGGTTGAGGAGACAGGGGACTCTGTGCACTTCAACACATAAACACTCAATCATAAGTGGTTTGCAGCCAGAGAAGGTGAACATTTTCATATTGTTGGCGTCAGCTTCTCCAGTCAGACGCCAGCCATCTTTACCCAGACAGAAGTGTTCACAACACAAGGGTACTCCAAATCAACTGCCACTACAAGACTGTTCCGTATGATGCAAATTAAATTCCACCATACATACTGCATGTCTGGCAATATATTATTAACAAGTCAGACCACCTTATTCCTATAAATCTTGTTCCTCCAGCCGGAGTGTGAGAGAGAACTTGTTAATTGCTTCCCTCCCATGTTAACGCAGTGTGCTGCATTACACAGTGGTGTGGTTAAGGGCACAGCTGTTTTCTCACTACAGGGAGCTGAACAATAGCCCCTAGCTTTGTCGTCCCCTGGTACGACAGTCACTTCCTCATCCATACCCTACAACACACACAGCGCTCTGATGAACCAACTGCCTTCTGATGAAATTCCCTGAAATCCGCAGGAAACAAAGTGTAAAACCGAAACTGCCAAGGCATGGGAAAGAGGTCTATTTTCCACCATTGTTTTGTACACATCACGTTTTTCATAGGGTGGATATAGAGGGTAACTGGCTCTGGTTGTCCTGTTGACCCTATTTGTGGAAACCCTGGATGTTGATCAAACAAAGGCAGTCTACATCCCTCACTGCCTACAGTCAACATGCCATGGGAGGAAGGCCTTGGTAGAGCTAGGTATCTGGTTTTGATAGGGGATGTCTGTATGGCCAAACAAAAGACACACAGTACAGGAAGTAGGTTGGGCTACCCTGTTGATAGCGGACACAGTTATTAATGAAGAGCACTCCGTTCACACACACACACTCAGTCTCGGTGTGACGCAACACTGCCGCACCCCCTCCAGGAATGATTACAGGTGGCAGGCCCATGGCCCAGAGGAGCTAATCTCCCCCAGACAGAGGATTGTGAAATGGGAGGGTCACAATCAGACGATCAGACCTTCATGCATTACCTTCCTTGAAAGGGAGAGCTTAGTCAAGAGAGGGGGGGGGGGGGGGGGGGGGGGGGGGGGGGGGGGTACTGGAGGGCTTCCAAAGCATTGTGTTCATTCAGTCCAGCGGCAGAGTGTCACTGCTCAAGAGGCAGAGTGTCACTGCTCAGCACCTAGGAACTATGATAAACAAAGGTGTGCTCACACCAAAGCCTTTCACTCAAGGTGTTGAGAGGACACACTTATAGAGCCGCCTGAAAGGTTAGTTCAACACCCGTTTTAACACTGCAATCATGATGTGACATTATCACCAGCTTAAAACAGGGTTTGTCTTGGAATTTCAGATGCCTTAAAACTTGTACAAAACAATAAATAATCTATAAACACATCCCAAACAGTTTGAAAAGTATGATGTCATTTGTCAGCGGGTGACGAAAACATAAAAAATGACTTCCCACAGCAGTTTTCCAGCGTTTGACCTTATTCAGGTATCAAGCCAAGGCTTCAGGTTGACTGCAGACTCACCACAGTGGCGTTAGATGCGGGTAGTATGCTGATACTCTAGCCTTGGCTGTCCTATTCATTATGGACTTTGATACAGAAACTGCTGTGTCTGCACAGAGTCTTTCCCAGCTAATCTCGGTATAACGGAGGGTGTGATAGGCTGTAAAAGGCTTCCTCAAGATAAAGTAGTGCCCTTACCAGAGTCCCTGTCTCCCCGGCCAGGGGATTAGATAGTGACTGTACGGAATTGGAGCGTCTTGTGCAAGCCTGATTCTGCAGGGACCAGGGCCATCCTCTGAGGCCCCCTATAATAATGTTGTCATTGGAAAGCAGGCTGCTTGCCCTGTCCACACTCCTAATAAAGAGCTAATTGGAAGGGGGAAACGGGGATGTTACCCAGAGCCAAGAATATCTCCCTGTCTGTCTGTCAGTCTTTCTGCTGGGGTTTTTCAAAAAGCCACTTCAGACAGAGCGTCTCTATGTTAGCAGCGGTGTCTGTCTCTTTAACAGCCGCACTGGGAGGAAGACGGCCCCGTACGCATGACAATAACAATGCCTGAGTGAGCCTCAATATCCATTCATATTCAAGCTAAACTAAGCACAGGAGTAAAGTGACCCACTTTACAAAGCTGGTTGCCAGGCCTGAATTAATTATAGAGAAGGCCAGTGTCACTACAGCCAAGGCAGAGAGAGAGTTCAGTTTATTTGATCATTTAAAAGCAAGGTACACATACACATTATGCACTTGATTAAGAATCTTCGAGGATGAACACAAAAAGTCATTGTGGTCCTCGCTTTCATGATAGCACTTGGCAAGTTAAGAGAGAGAGAGGGGGAGAGGGGAGGGTGAAAGGGAAAGATAGAGGGGAGAGAGAATGCAAACGAGGGAGCGAAAGAAAGAGCAAAAGAGGAGGAGAAAGGAGAGAATCTCAGTGATACGCAGATAGGAGAAAGGAGGACACACACATCGACAGGACAACAGGGTCACACTCAGCCACGGCCAAGTGTTGTTAAACCACTAACAACCAGCAGTCACACCTCCACAGACACAACACCGTACACAGCAACATCCCCAAGAGAGACATCCACTGCTCTCCGCTCTCCGTTCTTCACAGCCACAGTGAGGAAGAGGCCAGGCCAGGTAAGGAGAGGAAGGCCTGCTGATATACCTCTATCTACTCACATCAACAGACAGACAGCATCTAAAGAAACATGCCATAGGGGAAACAGTTCTGCTCCATTCACAGTTTTTAGACAACAAATGTTATTCAGTCCAGTAAGAGCCTTGTATCAAGTGGACTTAGTCATTTAATGTGATTATGACCCTAAGCTGGAGGAATGTGTCGGTCGGCGGGACAAGAGGGTTTCTTTTAGGGTCTGGTTGAAGTAGCTGGGGGGAGGGGGTGGGGACTCACAGCTGTGGCGGTCAGCACAGGAATTCTATCCAACAGACTGGGGAGACCAGAGGGAACACTACCTCACACTACTGACTGACTGCAGACAATGTGTCAGGCTGGAAGTCTGTACCGGTACCCCCTATAGCCTCGCTACTGTTATTTTACTTTTGCTCTTTAATTATTAGTTTTTTTCTATTTGCTTCTTTTTTACTTCAGTTTATTTGAGTAAATACTTTAACACTTATTCTTCTTAAAACTGCATTGTTGGTTAAGTGCTTGTAAGTAAGCATTTCACTGTAAGGTCGACACCTGTTTGATTCGGCGCATGTGACTAATAAAATGTGATTTAATTCAAAATGGCTTCTTCTATTAATTCGACCTAGACAGAACTTGATGGGAATCCGGGTGTAGTTGTGTTTAGAGACCTGATTTCTCCTGACCATGTGACACAAGCAAGAAAAAAAAACCTGAGCCTTGGTTATAGCCTACAATAGAATTGGCCTCTAATTAGGGCCCAGAGGTTTTCCTGGGTCAGTGCTTATTAAGAAAAACGCAGAGCCCTATTCATATTATATGAATGAACAGTTACCATGTAGCTGTACTGTAAGAACTGCAATACACTTGTGTCTTTCTTGACCAACCATTCATACAGTACAGTGTGTACTAGAGGTCGACCGATTAAATCGGGGCCGATTTCAAGTTTTCATAACAATCGGAAATCGGTATTTTTGGGCGCCGATTTGCCTTTTTTTTCTTCTTTTTTTTTTACACCTTTATTTAATCTTTATTTAACTAGGCAAGTCAGTTAAGAACACATTCTTATTTTCAATGACGGCCTAGGAACGTTCTGCCTCGTTCAGGGGCAGTACGACAGATTTTTAACCTTGTCAGCTCGGGGGATCCAATCTTGCAACCTTACAGTTAACTAGTCCAATGCTCTAACACCTGATTACATTGCACTCCACGAGGAGCCTGCCTGTTACGCGAATGCAGTAAGCTAAGGTAAGTTGCTAGCTAGCATTAAACGTATCTTATAAAAAACAATCAATCAATGACTGTCATTGCTCCAATGTTTACTTAACCATAAACATCAATGCCTTTCTTAAAATCAATACACAAGTATATATTTTTAAACCTGCATATTTAGCTAAAAGAAATCCAGGTTAGCAGGCAATATTAACCAGGTGAAATTGTGTCATTTCTCTTGCGTTCATTGCACGCAGAGTCAGGGTATATGCAACAGTTTGGGCCGCCTGGCTCTTTCCGAACTAATTTGCCAGAATTTTACGTAATTATGACATAACATTGAAGGTTGTGCAATGTAACAGGAATATTTAAACTCATGGATGCCACCCGTTAGATAAAATACGGAACGGAATAAACGTTTTGTTTTCGAGGTGATAGTTTCCGGATTAGTCAAAGGTATATGGTTTAGAGAGAAATAGTCGACGCGTTATAATTCCTGTAATAACTTGCGGCTGAACTTAAAAGGGGTTCCTTCGTTATTTTACCGTTCATGTCTTCCATAGAGAATGTCTTGATCTACTTCAAATAAGGTCTGTGTTTCGCGGAGGAGCAGACTGACAGGGGACCATGCAGACAAGCTCTGCTTTCTGCACTACAACCCAAAACTTCTTAACTGGGAATATTGAAGACCCATGAAAGCTGGTTGTTCGTTTTAACATATGTGCTCATGTTATTTGAGACTAAATTGATTTTATTTATGTATTATATTAAGTTAAAATAAAAGTGTTCATTGTTCATTCAGTATTGTTGCAATTGTCATTATTACAAAAATGTGTGTGTGTGTATGATATATAAAAATAAATCGGACGATTAATCGGTATCGGCTTTTTTTGTCCTCCAATAATCGGTATCGGTGTTGAAAAATCATAATCGGTCGACCTCTAGTGTGTACAGTACACTGTTCTCTCTAACCCTGGCAAAGTAGAATAAGGAAGAGCAAGTTCATGAACCTGATTAAGCCACAATAGGTTTGTGATACCTCGTTTACTGACTGTACCGTAGGCTTACTGTAGAAGCTGTATGACGTAACTGATGTTTCATTTAATGTTATACTGACCCATAATATGGGTGACTTTAGAGACACTATAAACTATATTCTTAAACTCGGCATAATGGAGATAACTGAATCGCTTAAAACTGGCTTCATTGACTATTACTTTATTGAATAAGATGCAGTATGTACACTAAACATTAGATGGTTTTGTAACCTTTCCAATAGAATTAATCCATTCATTAATATCCATTGAGTGTCTTCCCTGTTTATGTTAATAAGGCACCAGATCCCAGCTGGGTATTCACAGTTGAAGGCTTAAGCTGCTGATGGAAATAAGTCTAAGAACATTTCTCAACAGAGCAGCTGCAACAATATTCCGGATGCTTCCATAATAAGGATTTTATGTGGAGAAAAGGGAGGGATGTGGGGAGAAACTCCAAGAAAAAAATATGGTACTTCTGCCTGCATATCTAAAATGATCTGTCTGTAGACTTGTCTGAGTGGATTGGAAGTGTGGTGGAGAAGGACACTTTTTGATACACCACTCAAGTGGCCTTGGAACGGTGAGGAACTGCTGATACTCAGAGAAAAGCCATGAGTAATATACTGTGTCTGTTCAGCAACAAAAGTTCCACACTTAAATTATTCTAACGTCCCTGTGGATTCAATACTGTATTGCTGTTTTGTTCTGATGGTTTATTTTATTTGTGTTCTGGGCCATTACTTCAATGCCTGAATGTAGCCATATACACCCCCGTTCAAAAGTTTGGGRTCACTTAAAAATGCCCTTGTCTTTGAAAGAAAAGCAAAAAAAATTGCACATTAAAATAACATCACATTGATCGGAAATACAGTGTAGACATTGTTAATGTTGTAAATGACTACTGTAACTGGAAATAGCAGATTTTTTATGGAATATCAAATCAAATGTTATTTGTCACATGCGCCAAATACAACAGGTAGACCTTACAGTGAAATGCTTACTTACAAGCCCCTAACCAACGATGCAGTTTTAAGAAAATACCTTTAAAAAAAAAAGTTTAAAAAAAGTAAGAGATATGAAAAACAAATAATTAAAGAGCAGCAGTAAATAACAATAGCGGGGAAATATACAGGAGAGTAGTAGCAAATAGTCTGGGTAGCCATTTGATTAGATGTTCAGGAGTCTTATGGCTTGGGTGTAGAAGCTGTTTAGAAGCCTCTTGGAACTAGACTTGGCACTCCGGTACCGCTTGCCGTGCGGTAGCAGAGAGAACAGTCTATGACTAGGGTGGCTGGATTTTTAGCTGTTTCATTAAATAGTAGCCGCAAAACACCAGTCTCAACGTCAACAGTGAAGAGACGACTCCAGTGTCTGTGTTCGTTTGCCCATCTTAATCTTTTATTTTTATTGGCCAGTCTGAGATGGCTTGTTCTTTGCAACTCTGACTAGAAGGCCAGCATCCCAGAGTCGCCTCTTCACTGTTGACGTTGAGACTGGTCTTTTGCAGGTACTATTTAATGAAGCTGCCAGTTATGGACTTGCGAGGCATCTGTTTCTCAAACTAGACACTAATGTACTTGTCCTCTTGCTCAGTTGTGCACCGGGGCCTCCCACTCCTCTTTCTATTCTGGTTAGAGCTAGTTTGCGCTGTTCTGTGAAGGGAGTAGTACACGGCGTTGTACGAGATCTTCAGTTTCTTGGCAATTTCTCGCATGGAATGGCCTTAATTTCTCAGAACAAGAATAGACTGAAGAGTTTCAGAAGAAAGTTATCTGTTTCTGGCCATTTTGAGCCTGTAATCGAACCCACAAATGCTGATGCTCTAGAAACTCAACTAGTCTAAAGGCCAGTTTTATTGCTTCTTTAATCAGAACAACATTTTTCAGCTGTGCTAACATAATTGCAAAAGGGTTTTCTAATGATCAATTAGCCTTTTAAAATGCTAAACTTGGATTAGCTAACACAACGTGTCACTGGAACACAGAAGTGATGGTTGCTGATAATGGGCCTCTGAACGCCTATGCGGATATTCCATTCAATAGTCATTTACAACATTAACCATGTCTACACTGTATTTCTGATCAATTTAATGTTATTTTAATGGTAAAAAGAATTGCTTTCTTTCAAAAACAAAGTGACCCCAAACTTTTGAACGGTCGTGTATGTGGCTGTGTTTTTACACAACACCGACAGAAATTCCCGCCCGAATGTTTTTGTGTTGAATGGCAACAAAAGCTGTGAGATTGAGAGAGCGATAGAGAGAGGCGTGTAGCCGGAATCGAGCTGCTGACACTAAAGGAAGTGGTCACGAGAGGTGTTAACTTGACTCCCCTGACAACAAGACTACACAGAGAGAGAGAGAGAGAGAGAGAGAGAGAGAGAGAGAGAGAGAGAGAGAGAGAGAGAGAGAGAGAGACAGGAGAGAACAGAGAGAGAGCAGAGAGAGAGAGAGAGAGAGAGCAGAGAGAGAGACAGAGAGAGCAGAAGAGAGAGAGAAGACAGAGAGAGAGACAGAGAGAGAGAGAGAGAGAGAGAGAGAGAGAGAGAGAGAGAGAGAGAGAGAGAGGGAGAGAGAGAGAGAGATAGGGAGAGAGAGAGTCACACACAGCTTCCGCTCTACAAAGAACATAAAGGACGGAACACGGGCTTAAGACTAAGCAGTAGGAAAAAGATAAAGAAAACATTTTCATTCATGTTTACCATACAGCAGGGCGGGGGCCGAAGGAGCCCAGCACTCTCTCACACCTTGAGGGCCCACCCCAGGTTTCCTGACAGGGAGCAGGCTATAAGACATGGACTCAGGGAGTAAACACTGACTGACTCTCTGACTGGCAGGCGGTGGAAACACTTGGTTCCACATGAGGAGGAAAGTTAGTCAGATTCCTACTGGGTCACTCAACAACATGTTCCTTCCCTAGGAGGGAGAGGAGGAGCTGGATTGATCTCGCTCTCTTTCTTTCCGTGACCAAACATCACCCATGGAAAACAGAAACACACACAGACACAAACACACAGGGGTTGTGACAGAGCATATTCCACTTGTTCTCCTCTCTCTCTGCTTCCAGTCCCCCTATTTGACAGCACATTTTTCCAAGTCAATTGGCCCTGCCCAAGGAAAGAAGACAATTGTGTCTTTTATTTTTCCATGTCTGTTATAACATGTTGAATCCACTCCGTGGACAAGTTCATTTTGGAGAAGGGGCCTCTGATGTAACCTGACCGTGACTTTCCATTTATTAGAGGTTCCCACTGCATCACGGAGACAGTCAGAGAGTGACGGAGAGACTCACGGTCAGGAAACATCGTAGCCTCTTTTTTTATCCAGTAAAGTAGGAAGATAAACCCAATTATCCCTTATTAAGAACATTTGGGGGATAATTACTTGTTTTTCCAGTAGTTCTCCTGCGAGATAGCATGGCTCAGCGGTACGGTACCCGCGGCAACGGAGCATGCTAACGTTTCCTGTTCCTTTACCCTCACGGCTAGAGAGAGCAGAGCAGGTCCCTCCTGATTGGCCTTCAACATGTGTGTTGGTAATGAATGGTAGTGGGAAGGAAAACAGCTTTGGGCTCCAATAAGAAGGGAGGGGAGGGAGGGCCCTGGTCTGATTAACGAGGCTGGGGCAGGAGCCACACGGCTGGGGTGGGAGCCACACGGCTGAGGTGGGAGCCACACAAATAGACCCTGTGTTGGAACAGGGCCCCAGAGAGACCCAGAGCCCTGGGCTGGGCTGCCAACCAAGCAACCACACCAACCCTCACAACAGCATAGGTGTTCCTGCCTGTATGGGACTTCCTGTCACTACCATTGGGACACTTTCCAGTCCAGCTGGGATCAGGAGGACAGGGGAGGAGGGAGCGGAAAACACGGGGAAAACCCACAGGCTGAGTATTACTCTAGTCCCATACTGGGGATAACAGGACTTATCCAGAACAGCCTACGCCAAGCCTGCGGCTATACTGTACTATATTCAAAGCTCAAAAAGTGAATATGCCTGTATCAATAACTGATGTGTGTTAACACTTACAGAGTGAGATAAAATACAGTATCACTGTTAACTAACTTTGGTGGACTCTCCTTCCATTCTTCCATTTTCTAGTAAGCCGGTGGCTTATAGCATTTCTCCGAAGTGAGATATAAATTGTCAGAAGATGGGCTTCTCTCTCTGCGCTCGGCCTGTATCTCTGAGGAAATACCCTTCACTCTCCAGTGAAGTAGGAGTGAAAAATGTGCCAGGGGATAGTAGTTCAGCAACAAGACATCCACTGCAACACTATTTCCTATATTACCTCTCTCTCTCTGCAACACTATTTCCTATATTACCTCTCTCTCTCTAGAGAGTGCTAGCTACCACCAATCAGTGATGGAGGTCGCCAGGAAACATTACATAAACCTCTGAGATATAGAAATTCAACCATTTTTTAACTCTGAGCTCCCACACACACACACACACACACACACACACACACACACACACACACACACACACGCGTGTGCTCAAGAGCACTGGGCAACCCCCCATCCCCCACCTCTCTCTCTCTCAGGGCTGGGCTGGGTTAATGCATACTGACAGCATGGAGCAGTGCAGAGTAGTGCAGCACAGCGCTTACATAACGTTAGCAGCTGCTGTCTCACTGGGGTGGAGGGTAACACACCACACTGGCTCTTCTGGGACACACACTGGAGTCACAACTGCCTCCCCTCCAATCACACAACCAATCAGTCAGTGTTAGTGTGGTATGTGTGTATGTGTGTAATGTATGTATGTATGTAGGTATGTATGATGAGTATGTATGTATGTATGTATGTAGTAGTGTGTGTGCTGTGGGTGTGTGTGTGTTGTGTGGTGTGTGTGTGTGTGTGTGTGTGTGTGTGTGTGTGTGTGTGTGTGTGTGTGTGTGTGTGTGTGGTGTATAGATATCTGGGGGGGATCAGAAAGAGTAGTGGAGGGGATTAATCCACAAGTAAACAAACCACATAATCAACTGCAATGCTGTTGTTTTTTCCCGACCTGGAGAGGGGAGAAATATTTCCGTGTCCCCCGCTATCTGGAATCTGGGATTAGTGGTCTTATTGAGCCTGATGTGTTCTCTCAGAGCTCCACCGCTGTGACAGAGCTCTCTAAGGCCTCTCATATGAACAGAACTACCAAACACCCACTGTGGTGGTTAAACATGGCTTCTCGTGGGCCAGGCCAGGAGCTGGGACAACTCTGGGCTCTAGCTGACTGTACTCTACTACTCTACCAGGTCCCAGAAAGAAGCAAGGTATACAGCTAAAATAGTCCACAACCTCTAAACAGGACAAAACTGACAAACAGTAGGAAAAGAGAATAAAGTCTCTACGACATTAAGATTAACCGCACAGGAAAAGGAAACCAACAATCTCCAGTCTACTCGGCCACATCAACGCACCAGGAAACTGACGTGAGCTTACTCAACATCCTCTGTCATCACTTAGCACTGCTCCTGTGAGTTTAAAGGACAGTCAGAAACAACCAGGGAATGTTATAGGCTTCTGTTCTGTATTTGGTGAAAGTCTCTTTCGCTCCGGCAGAAATCTGTTGTCTGTGGAGCGTTCATGGGAGACCCTACAAAGGTGAGGCATTGTCAGGCTGAATGGAGTACTGTCTGTATTGTCAGGGTACAAGTTCAGCTGTCACGACTGACTTCAGCTCTTGGAAATGATACAACTTCAAGCCCGTCCATCTGTGGGCAACAGTCAGGCTGCAATACTACTGAAAGATAGAAACTCCTCTTGGTTAGGAACAGTTTGTTCACGCTGTAAACCATACTGCACTTTCTATCAACAGCTCCTATTCAGCTCACCCCACTGCAAGTTGATATTCCTCAGCCTCTGTTTAATTACAGCAGCGGTAATCTGTGAAATAAGTTTGAAAAACCTGACAATTTCAAATCACCTCTTCCAAAGGTTTCAACACGTCCTACACACACTGACACAACATATATTTTTGCCCATTTATACTCCATTTCAGCTGCAAATTACCAGAAGCAGGTCTATTTTAGGGTGGAGAGAGAGATAGAGAATAGGTGAAGTAGTATAGCAGTGTTTAATGCCACCATTAATGTGGCCATGAAAGGGCCACCCTGGAGCCCTGTCCTCCTCCTCCTTGTGCCCTGAGGCCCCCCAGCCAGGAATGCCGCCTCAGCTGATGGCCCCCGCAGCCAGATCCCGCTAGCGCTTTAAAGGAATGTCCTACTTTCATATAAAATTGATAACGGGATGTGTACACAGCGGGAACGGAAAATCGGAGGTGCGTTACGAGGTTTCACATTCCACCATCTCCATGGGCCAGACACAAATGCCACACATCTGCTGGAGGACCTCTGGGAAGTATCTCACTACTCTCTCTCTCTGTGTGTTGGTGTTGGTGTGTGTTGGTGTGTTGGTGTGTGTGTGTGTGTGTGTGCGTGTCCGACTCCAGTCAAAAGGTTTATAGGTATAGCTGCCAGACAGCCTGATCGAAGATTCCGTAAAAACCTCAACTCTAAACACATACTGTATGTATGAATGACTGACCAGACAAGTCAAATGCACACCCATCTTCCATTACCACTACAGCAGAAAATATGACACCAAAAAAGGACATACCGGTGTAGGGTGTGAGAATACCATACAGAATGAATGTTACACTAGTATCATCATTGGAATTTGATCTGTGCTGTACTTTACAATACATTTTCACGAGTTATTAGTTACAGTAGTAATTTACATTTACATTTACATTTAAGTCATTTAGCAGACGCTCTTATCCAGAGCGACTTACAAATTGTAATAACACTACTTACTTTCCCTGTCATGTCAAAAAACAACAAAGGAAATTCTAGCCTGTTTCCAGAGCTTGTGCCCTGTTTGCGTAATTCTCCGGCATAATATCTTAACACACTTGGCCTTTGCACCATTGGGAGCGTCAGGCAGACCCAGAAAGCAGATTTTCCCCGCTCGATTCTCCACAGGTGATCTTTGATCCTGCTGGCAGTCGTTGAAAAAGTATTAATTTGTCATACTTGAGTCAAAGTAAAGATACCTTAATAGAAAATGACTCAAGTAAATGTCACCCAGTAAAATACTACTTGAGTAAGTCTAAAAGTATCTGTTTTTAAATGTATTTAAGTACAGTGGTGGAAAAAGTACTTTTCATACTTGACTAAAAGTAAAAAGTAAATGCCATACATTAAATTCCTTACAATGCTTTTTAAATGTATTTACAGACAGCCAGGGGCCAATTCCAACACTCAGACATCATTTACAAACGCAGTATTTGTGCTAGGTGAGTCTGCCAGATCAGAGACATGGGATGACCCCATGTTATATTGATAGGTGTGTGAATTGCATGGGAGTAAAAAGTACAGATTTTCTTTATGAATGTAGTGGAGTAAGAGTAAAAGTTGTCAAAAAAATAAATAGTAAAGTACAGATACCCCCAAAAATTACTAAAAACGACCACAAAAGTCGTTTTTACTTAGTTACACCACAGCCTAGTGGGGTTGGCTACGCTCAGGGGTGTCACCTTGTGACACAGACAGAGACACAATATCTGGTTTATCCCATGACATTGTATCACTTCCCCTCTTCCTTTTGTTCTGCTCTGAAGATCCTCCTGTGTTTGGTTGATTACAAAAGAACCAGTAGCACACGGCTGTGTGAAAGAAACACTCATATTTACAGTATCATTACTAGACCAAACAGCTGCCTAGAAGGCCAGCATCCCGGAGTCGCCTCTTCACGGTTGACATTGAGACTGGTGTTTTGCGGGTACTATTTAACGAAGCTGCCAGTTAGAAATGTTGAGAAATTATTTAAAATTGAAAAGCTAAAATGTCTTGAGTCAATAATTATTCAACCCCTTTGTTATGGCAAGCCTAAATAAGTTCAAGAGTAAAAATGTGCTTAACAAGTCACATAATAAGTTGCATGAACTCACTGTGTGCAACAATAGTGTTTAACATGAAATACTACCTTATCTCTGTACCCCACACATACAATTATCTGTAAGTTCCCTCAGTCGAGCATTGAATTTCAAACACAGATTCAACGACGAATACCAGGGAGGTTTTCCAAAGCCTCGCAAAGAAGGGCACCTATTGGTAGATGGGTAAATGTTTAAAAAAAAAATCATACATTGAATATCCCTTTGAGCATGGTGAAGTTATGAGTTACACATTTTTGTATGGTGTATCAATACACCCAGTCACTACAAAGAAACAGGTGTCCTTCCTAACTCAGTTGCCGGAGAGGAAGGAAACCACTCAGGGATTTCACTATGAGGCCAATGGTGACAATAAAACAGTTTAATGGCTGTGATAGGAGAAAACTGAGGATGGATCAACAACATTGTAGTTACTCCACAATACTAAGCTAAATGACAGAGTGAAAAGAAGGAAGCCTGTACAGAATAAAAAATATTCAAAAAAATGCATCCTGTTTGCAATGAGGCAGTAAAGTAAAACTGCAAAAAATATGGCAAAGAAATGAACTTGCCCCGGTTGTTAGATATTATGCACATTGATAGCTTGATCGCAAATGTCCTCGCCGTGTGATTTATCATAGTAGCAGGCAGTAGCAATCTAAACGATCAGACCGAAAACATGCGAGGAAAACTGATCGGGTGAAATTATGAAGCAAGTGGACGGTGAAATACAGCAACACTCTATCCAATAAGAGCAGCAGGATCAACTGTACAGCCTGCCCTTCTCTTTACAAACAGCCAGTTGAGTTATTTAGACTACATAGAACCTCGCACATGACTGACTGACATGAGAAAGACGCGTGCTGGCAGCCGAAAATGTATTTTTTCTGATCATGGATAATTACAATCATAATCGTATCCAGAAAATTGCCCATATCCGTTACGATACTCGTGTTGTCCGACTACTCGGCACACCCATAGTGGCTGTTTTTGAGGATAAAAAGAAACGGAATGGAACTAAACACAGGCAAACTCCTAGAGGAAAACCTGGTTCAGTCTGCATTCCAACAGCCACTGGGAGAGAAATTCACCTTTTAGCAGGACAATAACCTGAAACACAAGGCCAAATAAACACTGGAGATGCTTATCAAGACGACTTTGAATGTTCCTGAGTGGCCTAGTTACAGTTTGACTTTAAAATGTCTGTTTATTTATTGTACAGTCCAGGTGTGCAAAGCTGTGTTACTCCACGTTGACAGAGTATTTTGTGTTAGATCGTTGACCAACAATTACATTTTAATTCATTTTAAATGTGGAAAAAGTCAAGGGGTGTGAATAGTTTTCGAAGGCACTGTAAGTAAAGCGAGCAAGGGAGCGCCTTTATTTGTGTCAAGAGGACAGCATGGGCCTGGTGGGCTGAACCTGAGCAGCCTTGTTTTAAGGACCTGTCGCCATCACAACTGATCTCTTGACTGTGTTTGCATGAGGTTCAAACAGACAGTTAGGCCAGTGTGTTGTGCTGTTTTGCTGTACACTGTGCTACTGCAAGGCTGGGGGCAGTGTGCTATTTACATATAATTCTCCTTCCTCACACACTCCCTCTATGTAACCATGTGCACCACTCATTCACACTCCCTCACTACGTTTGCTGTTTTGAAACCGAGTGATAGACTGTTTCTGTCTCTCCTCTTGCTGGTGTGTTCTCCTCCATCTATACTCATGTCTCAGCTGCTAAATCCTACAGTTATTATTCATGGGCGTAAAATGCCACCCACTCTACAGCAATTTGGCTGAATGGTTGCCAGCTCTCTCTCACTCTCTCTCCCCCTCCCTCCCACAACAGCCATGTCTCTAGGTTGGCTTGTAACCCCGCAGACCTACGTGATGATAAATAATAGGCTCTAGGTATTTCCCTCCACTATCACTCTGGACCTCCAAAAATGGAAAGAAGAGTAGATATGGAAAAATGTTAGAATAAAAGACATGGAAAAACGATAATAAAACTATATACACTTGCAATCTCTTACATCCATCTGGTTTATAGGAAAATAAGGGGGGAATCATTAAAATGAAGACATCTGTATGCATAAGTCCCCAGATATTTTTATGGGGGTTTGGGTCCACCTGTGCTATGAGTAATGCAGGCGGACTGGCCTGGTGATTTTTCCAGCATTAATGAGCAGTGTAGCAGCAGTCGTTTCTGGAAGGGAACAAGCGAGGGAAAGAGAGGGAAGTGATTGGTGAATCTGAACGAGCAAGCTGCAGACAGGAAACTTTCCCAGCCGCGCCAGACAGAGACTGGATCATTTCAGAGGGACATCGTCTACGAGAGTTGAAGCTGATCCTACTGTAGTTCAGAAAGCCTCTCAACAAAAGGCTCAATGGTGGGAAATATAGAAAGGAACCAAACGGCCAGCCTGCTAGCAATTAGCCTTCTAGCTATTTTGAGCCATTGTTGAGTAGCCTGGCTGTGCCACATTGAGCCCCTGCATTGGAGCTCCATTCTACCTCCAGTCCCCTCGCTGTTGGTGTGAGGTGGTCAGAGTGGACGTGGCCAGGAATAAGACTGGGTGGACAGGTGGTATCACCTGGAGTTGAAGTGTTTACTCCATGGAACACAGTCCCAGTTTCCTGGCTGCCTCACAATATCTGTCTCACCTCTACATGGAGCCTCTCATTCATTAACTCTCTTTCCTACTCTCCTCTCTTTCACCTCCCTCTCTCTGCATGTCCTCTCAGTCTGCCATGGGCGCTGTGTCCCGTGTCAGTGGGCCATCTGTGTGAGAATCCCCCTGGCCCTGCCTTTCCACTTCCTCTGTTTGTGTGTTTGTGTGTGCCTGCCTGCCCGCTTGCACCCGTGCGTGTTTGTCCAGGCCTGGTGCCATGGCCTCCAGCGCTGGCAGTCAGGCTGTAATGACAGAGCACCAGCAGCTAACCCTGGACACTGAGGGGTTCTGCCCTGCCAAACCACTGACACTAGCATTAGCATCTGTGCTAATCCTCCCATAAAGGCTAGGAACCAGCACATCCAGCCCACCATCTAACCTGACACACGGACCACATACACTGGGCTTTCTGATATGCTAAAAGTGGCCAAAGCTAGCCCTAGAAGTACAAGCAATATTAACCCATGGTAACTGTGGGAAAGGAATACTGATTGTGAACACAATGGACATGAAGCATGGTGGGCCTGCTGTTGTATTTTCAAAAGGTACAATATGTTATTGACTGAGAAATAGATGCATTCTGTTTTTCCATCCCTCTGCCCCTCACTCTCATCTCCCTCCCCCCTCTCTCACTACCTCCATTGTTTTCTCTTTACTGTTGAGCACAGTGCGAGCACAAAGACATGTTTGCCAGAAGAACAGAGGCTGGGCTGTGTTAGCCTGCCTGATACCTACTGAGTAGGAAATGGGTAGGAGGCAGGGAGAGGAAAGCTTGCCCGCCTGGCAGTGCCCGCTGCCCGGGCCTCTCTCTCTCTCTGCCATGGACCTGGCACCAGCAGCTGCCGGGCAGAATGACAGAAGGTATGAGGGGCTTAGACCTGCCACTCCCTGTCAGAGACCACGGCACAGGCACTCTCACAGTAGGAGATACACTTACCGAAACACTCAAACATTACAGTCCAACAGGACACAGTCACCCATCTCCAAACACAGGTTTTTCTAATGACTGCCTTGCCTGGTTCACCAACTACTTTGCAGACAGAGTTCAGTGTGTCAAATCGGAGGGCATGTTGTCCGGTCCTCTGGCAGTCTCTATGGGGGTACCACAGGGTTCAATTCTCGGGCCGACTCTTTTCTCTGTATACATCAATGATGTTGCTCTTGCTGCGGGCGATTCCCTGATCCACCTCTACGCAGACGACACCATTCTATATACTTCCGGCCCTTCCTTGGAACACCACACCTGTGCTATCTAACCTCCAAACGAGCTTCAATGCCATTACACACTCCTTCCGTGGCCTCCAACTGCTCTTAAACGCTAGTAAAACCAAATGCATGCTTTTCAACCGTTCGCTGCCTGCACCGCACGCCCGACTAGCATCACCACCCTGGACGGTTCCGACTAGAATATGTGGACATCTATAAGTACCTAGGTGTCTGGCTAGACTGCAAACTCTCCTTCCAGACTCATATCAAACATCTCCAATCCAAATCAAAGGCAAGAATCGGCTTTCTATTCCGCAACAAAGCCTCCTTCACTCACGCCGCCAAACATGTATTACCCTAGTAAAACTGACTATCCTACCGATCCTCGACTTCGGCGATGTCATCTACAAAATAGCGTCCAATACTCTACCAGCAACTGGATGCAGTTTATCACAGTGCCTTTCGTTTGTTACTAAAGCACCTTATACGACCACCACTGGACCTGTTGCCCTGTCGGCTGGCCCTCGCTAACATGTGTCGTCGTCAGACCCACTGGCTCCAGGTCATCTACAAGCTATGCTAGGTAAAGTGCCGCCTTATCTCAGTTCACTGGTCACGATGGCTACAACCCACGCAACACGCGCGCCAGCAGGTGTATCTCACTGATCATCCCTAAAGCCAAAACCTCATTTGGACGCCTTCCTTCCAGTTCTCTGCTGCCCTGCGACTGACCGAATTGCAAAAACCTCTGAAGTTGGAGACTTTATCTCCTCAACAACTTTAAAAAATCTGCTATCCGAGCGAGCTAACGGATCGCTGCAGCTGTACATAGTCCATCTGTAAACTACCATCCACTTTACCTACCTCACCCCCCATACTGCTTTTATTTATTTACTTTTCTGCCTTCTTTTGCAGACCAGTATCTCTTCTTGCACATGATATCCTGATGATTTATCACTCCAGTGTTAATCTGCTAAAGTTGTAATATTCGATTTATTGCCTACCTCATGCCTTTGCCACATTGTATATAGATTCTCTTTTTTTTCTACCATGTTATTGACTTGTTTATTGTTTACTCCATGTGTAACTCTGTGTTGTCTGTTCACACTGCTATGCTTTATCTTGGCCAGGTCGCAGTTGCAAATGAGAACTTGTTCTCAACTAGCCTACCTGGTTAAATAAAGGTGAAATAAAAAAATAAAAAAATAAAAAACATTTCCACAGCTAAACTTACTGGTCTGTCTGTCTGTCCTTACCACGTTCTTCACAGGAACAGATGAATCATAATCCTCCATAGGAAGGTGAGCAATACATTTTTTGCTGAGACAAGCCCATTGTGCAGCTACAAGGAGAATAGTGAAAAGATGTTTGCCGCAATGGACCTAAATATAGAATGAATCGGGGATTCAATGATTATCATAATGCCTATGTGTGTGTTTCCAGGATTGCTGAGGCCGAAATTGCTTTTTCCATTCAATCAAGGCATTTTCTGTACAGCGGCTGTGTGGAAGCATCCATTCAGAAGAGTGTATTGAACAGCTAGCGCTTGAGAATGCAAACCTTAAAGGAAGTCGTGTTGGCTTGAGTAACTCTAGCTGTGTGGTTATGTTACCGCCTACACAGCGGGGACCAGATAAAGGTCACATCAATAGAGGTAAATGTCCATACTGGAGGAGCACGGCCGAGCTAGGCAATTACCCCCACTGGTACTATGCACAGTCACTGTGGCCAAGCTCCTGCTTAGAACACACTTACTTTTCAAAGAGAGCGAGAGACATGGGGGGGGAGAGGTGTGTGAAAGAGAGAGCAAGAGCGAAACAAGAGGATGAGAGAGAGAGGAAGAAAGGAAGAGAGAACTTGAGAGAGAGAGGGGAAGAAAGGAAGAGAGAACTTGAGAGGGACGGAAACAGAGAACGAGAGAAGGAAAAAGACAGAAAGCGAGAGAGAAAGAAAGAAAGGCCGTGAGAGAGGAGAGCAGTGATAAATGTACTGACGTGTACTTCCTCCTCTGAATCAGACAGCTGAACGCTCCTTGAAAAAAGGGTCACTGAGGATCACACGTCTCAGGTTAAGACACTGAGCCCATCCACCTGGATCCTACTGTACACTACAGCAGACATACAGAGACAGGACACTGCACAGGACAGCCCTTCTCCCCAACCACAGGGCTCTCCAGAGGGCGGTGCGGCCTGCCCAACGCATCACCGGGGGCACACTGCCTGCCCTCCAGGACATCAACCACCCGAGTTATGGCCTGTCCACCCCGTTATCATCCAGAAGGCGAGGTCAGAACAGGTGCATCAAAGCTGGGACCGAGAGACTGAAAAACAGAGATAATGACAGAGAAAAAAGCCATGGACAAAAACGGCCCCTAGCCTGGTCACAGATCTGTATATGCTTGAGCAAAAACGTATCTGCTACCAGGCTAGTCTGACCTTGGGTGAGGTACTTGGGCAGAACAAAATCCCAACCTACTCCAATACTGAGAATGAGAACATACTGTAGGATACTGGATGTGAAAAATGCACAACGATGGTCATTGATGTGGGAGTGGAGTAGCAATAACGTAGCTTGCAGTAAAGCCTCTCTGCATAGTAGACCGTTGTAGAGTGGAGGGAGTGGGACTGACTGTGTGACTCACTTTAGACAGGACTGGAGGCAAGCAGTAAACACCAAGTTAGATGGAAAAATAAAGTTGGGAGACCCCCTTCCCACTGTTTGGGCTCCAGGGTGAAATGCCTTATTATCCTTTATTACAGACTCTCTCTCTCTCTCACACACACACACACACACACACACACACACACACACACACCAACACACACACACACACACACACACACACACACACACACACACACACACACAAACACAAAAATCGCTCGCGAACACTCAAAAACAGGCTCGAGGCTAATCAAATAATCGCAAACAGAAAACAAGCAACAAAGAATGCAGCACCGAAACCTGCACATAATTACTGGCCTGTCCCGCTGCCAAGAGAGTGCAACTGATAAAGCAGGGGCCGGATCAGGTTGTTCTCGATGTGGCTCCATTGCAACCATAGTAGTGGTTGCTTAACGTAGCCCTGCATAACATTACCCGTGCACTTTGAGGCCTATTGGAATCCAACTTGGGCGGGTAGTTTCATTGGTCCCCACCGACAGATACAGATAGTGAGACAACTGACCAACACGCCCCATCACCCCACCACAATGAGGCGGTAGCATCTTACCCACCGCTCAGTCTCTCTGCCCTGTCAGGATGCAGGAGTACAGCGCTATAGCATCCACTACTACACACACAGCACAGAGCCAGGACGTGAGGACATTAGACAAACATTAGCATGAGCACACCGTGTCTTCCCTCCCATAGCTTCCTGGAGTTAGGGTTAGGACATAATCTCTCAAAAGGTTGAGATGAGTTGAGAGGCAGTAGGAGGCCAGACAGGAGCCTACAGTGAGGGAGGGAGTGCCTGGGCAAAAATGTCCCCACAAACGCCCTGAAGCAGTGCCACACATTCTAAATCGTCTGAGAATTTGTGAATGGAAAAATGGTTTAGCACACTTGGCAGAGGCACAAATCCTCATTCCACAGTTATCAGACAGGGGTATTACAGTTCTCTTCTCCGCAGAAAAACAGACAGAGTGAGAAAAAGAAAAACGAGATAGTACATAAAAGGAATCTATCTGACTGACTGTGGTGGGCAGGGAGAGAGAGAAGGAGAGAAGGGACGGAGGGAGGAGTAGAGGGGAATGTTGTTCAAGTTCATTTCAAGGTTGTGGTCATTTCACTCCTGGACTACAGGAGCTAGAAAGAGTGCGGAAGAGAGATTGAGGTTGGGGTTTCTGTTGCTGGGGTGGTGTGGTGTGTGTGATTAAGCATGCAGAGTGGCAGGAAGATAAGCTTTTCCGAAAGCAACATCTTTGAAATTGTGTGTATGTGCATGTGAGTAAGACCTGCGGGAGGCAAGAGGTGTGTGTACGTGTGGTGTTTCCCTGCCTTATCACCAGGACATTCCCTCACATAGCAAGTTATTCCAGTATGATCACACACACACACAGACAGAGTGAGAGAGACAGACAGACAGACAGACAGACACGCAAGCGAGTCTGTGGCTCGGGGTGCTAGGCTGTAAAAGGAACCCGTTCTTGTTAAACAACATTGTCCCTCTCCCTGGGGAATACAGATGGAGGGAGGGAAGTTTGATTTAAAGCATGCAACGTCGGCTGGGGGGGTAGCAGTGCCACACTAGGAAGGTCCTTTCCTTAATGGAGAAAACTGACAGCTCTGTGTAAGCTCATCAGTGGAGCCCAGGGGGAAGTGACCGGATGTCCTACAGCCATGCTTCCTACAGACTAAACAACTAGTGCAACCCCACTGGAGAGCTCCTGGAGAGGAGAGCTAGAGGACAGGGGAATGACGGAGGGAGGAAGGGAGATACGTAAGAAAAGGTGGATTGTAAACAGGCAGGCCAGGCTGGCATTGTTTCCCTCTTATCTCCGTCTGGGAGACGCCTGCCAAGGCTGTGCAAACAAGGAACACAGAGCAGGCACACACACACAGCCCTGTGACAACCCCTGCAGCCCAGACCAGGCCCAACCTGTCATACACACACACAGACAAGCAAAGTGAAGGCTGAATCGCTACAACAACACACAGCAGGTAACACAACACACAGAGCAGAAGGTCCCCCTGCCCTGTCCGTCACTATCAGCACTCCGGTGGCAATCCAACAGCCACTGTCATCCCCCATTCAGTTTACAAAACACACTGACAAGGAAATCACCTTCTCAGCAGCAACACCAGAGAGGGAGACAGAGAAAAGGAGAGAGGGAGAAATATTTGGTCTACCAACCTGGCTATATCAGCTCCCCAGTCCCACAACATCTCCAGTCACCGACAGCATTCCTCTGGGGTGAAACTCCTCTTGTCCATTCTCTGTGGTCACCAATAGAAAAACCAAACTGCAGGGCCAAACTCCCATCAATCAGAATAGCCACTCACTGGTAGAGAGAGAGTGTATGCTTGTTAGGAGACCTACTGATGTAAGCTAGTCACCAGAGAAAATACCCAGTCAGTCATGACGCATACTTAGGAACAGAAATAGCAATAGGGCCCCCAGAGGGATTATACAACAGACTACATTTAGAGGCACTTCCACTGGCCCAAAGACCAGGCAGGCAGAGGCTTATACACACTCTCGCTCTCTCTTTCTCTCTTTTTTCTCTCTCTGTCTCTCTCTTTTTGCTGGCCCCCGAGTCTTTTTTCACAAAGTAAGTTGACATTTTCCTAAGCAAGACATGAGCACAAATAGAGGGGTCAAGTGAAAGGCAACAGTTAGGGGGTGGAGTGGTAGGAGCATGGCTGTTGCAGGATGCTCCTCTCTCTTAGTTATGGCTGCATAATGAATGGAATTGTAATCAAAATTGCAATATTGACATGTGCAATATCAATATCGCAAGAGGCTGCAATTTGTTTTAAATGCCACGAATGTAACATTTTAATGTAAAAAGCATCTCCCTGGGAAGCTCTGACCAACACTTTGGTTCCTAACCTGTCACAACAACTTCTACTATACCTGTCGTTGTCATGCCAAACAACACCAACCATAGAATCAGAATAATCATTTTATTTCTATGATCCCAACAGTTCACCCAAGTGTTTTGATCTAAATCGCAAGTAAAATGGCAATCGCAATATTTGGTAGACAAAATAGCAATTAGATGACATTCCCATATCGTGCAGCTGTACTCTTTACTGTTGTGATGACACAGTAGCACAGCCTTATCGGGGCAGCCCGGCAGGCCCCCGGGGGTTGTCCTGTCCCAGAGAGTGTGTACCGGCCAGGGGGCCATAACAACATGGTAACCCCCCCCCCCCTCCCCTCTACCCCTCCCACACTGCTTGCTTCCCCTGCCGCCTGTGACTCCCCCTCTCCCCCTCCTCCATCCCACTCCTCACCTCTATAAATATCTCGCCAGGCCAATACTGCAAAATCCTCTGAGATGTGCCATCTCTGGCCCCATCCTCTGCTCTCCGGTCAACGATATGATTTGCTCCTGTCTTGCTCTTTCAACATGCGGCTACCACCACATTATCGGCCACGGAGAGTGACATTGGGACAGGTCAGCACTGCGACAAGGCATCACAGAAAGTGGGGGAGAGAGAGAGAGGGAAAGGGAGAGAGGGAAGTGCGAAAGGGGAGAGGGAGAGAGGGGGGAGAGAATCCATGCTGAGAAAAAGCCTCCAGCCACAACCCTCTTTGCAGCTGTAGTGTGAATATTAGTGCATGTTTATGGTGCTGTCTCAACCACAGGTATGTCATGAGTGACAGCGGTGCGGTTAGTTTGTGGGTCACCATGTAACATTCTCCGCATTGCATACATTCAGGGTCACACATGGCCAAAATAGCAGGCATTGTGGAGAAGAATTCACCTCAACACTCGGCGGATGACAACAAACACGTATGGCAATTGTTTTAAGTGGACCAACTCGACCAAGGTTAGACACCAGTCCCGTGCTGGTGATAAATTGGTTAATAACGCCCGTGCTGTCATGCAAGACAAACGTACACATCTATCATAAGCCCACTGTTACTTTGCCCTTACTGGAGAATCCAATTTACAGGTCTAAAAATAACTTCACCTCTGTTGACCTCTATGGGGAATCAGGAACCGGTGTGGGCAGGAGACAACTGGGAATAGTTGGCCCTAATACGCATACACACCAAGGACTCCCGGGAGACCTGACACCATAGCCACTTATGGGCAATTCAAAGTAACCAACACCTGCTGTGAACAGAAGTCAATAGTCCACACTGTACACCTCTTAGTAAGAGCGCAGTGCTCCTGAGCAGTGAGCAGTGAGCAGTACCAGATGTATAGTTGAAGGCATGTCTGAGACAAGATCAATAGAACACAGTTTCACATAGTTCACAACGACATGCCTAGTTATTTCTACCCTGCACGTGTACTTACAGTGGTAGGCAATAGAAAGAGAATAACACTACACCACACAACACAACATATGAACATATGTTTGAAGAGAAAAACAGGTAGTTGCTAACGAAAACAGTCAGCAGTGTTTAACACGCTCAAGACTTTCTCAGACTTTATCTTAAAGAGACAGTCCCCCATCCTCCTGTACTGGTGAAATATCTTCATTAGAGAAACATGTTGGTTATGTAACCGAGTTAAACTAGGACAGTTCTCTATCATGTTGGCCCTTTCGTATTTTCAACATACTCGGAGTATAAATAATGAACATACTTATTGTGGAAAATGCACATATTCGTATAAACGCGCAACATGCCCTGGATACCGAGCAACAGAATGGTATAGTAGCAACAGAATGGTATAGTAGCAACAGAATGGTATAGTAGCAACAGAATGGTATAGTAGCAACAGAATGGTATAGTAGCAACATGTTTTCATAGTGTTTTATGAATATTGTATTTTGATTGTCTTCAATCAAAAACGGTATGAAATACCAACCAAGTTGCTCTGTTCTGCGGTCCAATACACAGGGGCCATCCTCCTTCCTCCCAACTCATCCTGTGTGAGGGGGGTTGCCCACACAGATCACCTCAGTGTCTTGATAAGAGAATCAACCACCTCTCCTCTCTTGGCAGGTAGACTAACGGTTAAGAGCGTTGGGCCAATAACCAAAAGGTCGCTGGTTGAAATCCTGAACTGGCAAGGTGGAAAAATCTTCCGTTCTGCCCTTCAGCAAGGCATTTAACCCCCAACAACAACTGCTCCCCGGACGCCGATGACGTCGATTAAGGCAGCCCCCCGCACGTCTCTGATTCAGAGGGCTTGGGTTAAAAGCCAAAGACACATTTCGGTTGAATATATTCAGATGTGCAACCGACTAGGTATCCCCAGGTACATGTATCTCTGTTCCACACAGCTGAGGTGCATTTAGCTAACATTTATACATAAAACACAAACTCTCTCACTGTCCACGTTTGAAAACCATTTAGCTAGCTAGTAAAACAGATTAGAGAACCATGTAGAGTTCTTCAAGTGGAGAATTCTTTGAACACAGCTGAAGATAATTTTGCAGTACCTCAGGTCAATGCATTGCCTTACGGGTTTCTATACTATAAAATGTCTAGCAAGATTCCAACCTTTTCCATCCAGCACAACGTCAGTCCCAAAACTCTGAGTGGAGTGTACCCTTTTAAAAGTCTACAAAATGGCAAAAAAAWATATATAACCTAAATGTATGCTATAAAAATCAGTAAGCCTCTTTCTGGGACAAGAGCAAACAAACAGTGTTAATTGAGGACTTTCATCCACTCCATTACATCCCCTCCTTTACAGCATCAATATTTCATCTCAAGTATTGCTGGAAGTATTTTACACGCTGATATCCTGCTAGAAGAGTGTATTCCTATTAACACTTGAATAATTAACCAACATAGCTACCTCGATGAAATGCTTGCATCATACTTGAGGAGCTGAAAATAATATTATTTTGAACGTATTTACGGCGCTGCGACGCGGATGCCTTGTTTAAAGCAGGCAGAGAGGCGGGAAATTAAATAATGTGTTTTCCCCAAAAGCAGGTGGCAATACGACACCGTATCCCTCTGAAACCCATTGCCTTCAGGAGTAGTTAACCCCAACGCAAGTGATCAGAGACCTGGAATCATATTGAACTTCCTATAAAACAGGAAGAGAAAAAAAGTAACAATGGCCCTCTTAAAGATGTTACATTTCATCAGCCACATATTGGATATATGTGCCTAATGTAAAATGGCCATGAGAGCCACACTGAGAGAGAAGGAAAAAACGGATAACTGGACAACACATTGTTAATGGACATTTTCCCCCATTCCCCATTTAACTTGACAAATGTGCTCCTTTAAGCAGATATTGAATAAGCAGATATCGAATGAGTTCATCAAATTTTATCGCTTTTTATATCACTTTCCATTCTCTCCTTTTAGCCAGGTAGGGACAGAGAGAGAGAAGTAGAAACACAGTGTGTCACATGTTCCTGGCAGCATCAGCCTCCCTAATGTGACCAGAGTTAGAGTCATATTTGACCTGGCGACCCCTGACGCTCCCTGGCCAGGAGGTGGATCCCCCCAGCAAGCCTTGGGGGAGCGTGAGGGAGCCTGACAGAATGAGAGCAAGCGATCATGAAAACAGTCACTCAGTAGCCCCTCCAAAACAAACACGCTCTCATGCAACCCAAGGCACAATTGCTCATCGGAGTGCAAGGCAGTGACTCGCTCTCAGCCAGCCATCAGGGACCCAGTTAGTAGTTACACAACGCAACCCCGCCTGCCTGTCTGCGTGTTTTCCACCGTCAGCCGAGTGGGTATCCCACAGCTGTCCCCGATTCCGACGATGAAAACCTTTCGATGCGAAAACCGAAAACTGAACGTCTCCCCCGAGCACCTCTCTCTGGCCCTGTCATTCCACAGGGTCTTATGTTGCCCGGGGCACCTTTTGCCCCCAGCAGTAAGGCAAAGCAGGCAGAACAGCCCAGAGAGCCCCCCCCCCCCCGCTCGCCCCCTCCACTCCCCCATGGCCTTTTCTTACTCCCACTAGAGTGTCAGTTTACGCCAAAATCAGCCAGACAAGCAGTACCAATTTTAGACCTGGCCCTAACTCAGATCAGCTGGCTGACGCGGGGGCTTCCCAAACAGAACACCCCTGCTGAGGTCGGATGGCCCTCAGCACCCCTCCAAACAGCAATGCATGGAAGTGCAGGTGACTCACTAAGAGCCAGCCTCAAGAACAAAACAACCAAAAGATATCTGGGTTCAGGCTGGCTCACTGAAAATGCCTGTTTTTCAAACTTGAATCAAAACCAAATGTTGCAGCCAACTAATAGGTAATATAATGGTGTGATTCATGAAAGACCATGGATGGGAGTTAATAAAAAATGTAATTAGTATTATTATTTTTAACAATTGCCCTGGAAAAAGCATTATCACCTCATAATCACATTTTTGTGATTTGCCACTTTTTAATTTAAACGAAAGACAATTGTCAGCCCAAATCCTCCATCACAGATGGCTGGATGAAATGTTCATCAAACATGATATTAATTGGGATGCATCACACCTTTCAGTTTTACAGCCGATTTACATAATCTGGGTTTTAACAGGTTTTAATGGCAGCCAATTTGTAGCTATTTGTGGCATGCACACAGGAACTGAGTAGGAGGCTCTGAGAGGGTGGTAAAGTGGCATCTTGAATATTGACAGATGTAATAAAAAAAGCATTTCAATGACTTTCATGAATATCCAGTAAATGGGTTTAAATCCTCATACACGATGCTCTACACCACAAATAAGCAAGCATGTTCTAGAAGAAAGTACATTTATAGGGGAACATGATCAGAATGACACGTCACTTTACATATTTCGACTGAGATGATAATCTTACCTTTTGCTTTCTAAAAACAACTCCCTCCAGCAGTGACAACAAAGCGAAAGCACAGACATACCATTCATCTCTATAGCCTGGGCAGACTGTCATTTACATTCTATGGCCTGGCTGGGGAGTAGAGTAACACTGAGAGGTTGTTTGTGGATGAGCGGTGAAGGACATGCAGGCTGATCGGCTCAGGCTGAAGTTACAATGGGCTGCCCCTTGAATGTTCTTTCCCTCTCTCTCACACACACACACACACACACACACACACATATGACCAAGCAGGTCAACTGTAATGGCAATCATTTCATTCTGAAAGACCAATAACGGTATGAAATTAATTCCCATGTACCAAATGGAAAGAACGATAAACCACATATGCATGTGCCGTCGATCCATCTAGTTCTGTTTGGAATACAACTGAATGAAACACTTAGCTCCCAGCCCAGTGATTGATTCCATGGCTGTCTGATGGATGTGTAAACAGAGCTGTTAGCTAACATAAATGGAGTGCCACGCTGAATAAAGCAGACACAGTCAACTGGTCTGGTAACTGGTCAGGTAATGGAATCCCAATACATGGCATCAACCTCCAACCTAACTAAATCCTCAATGACGAAGTCTCTGTGGGAATCTTCTCACCTTGGAAAACCAAAACGACTTGCCGATCCTGGATGTGATCCTGTTTCCTTACTTCAGTTTCTCACACTCACTCCTAATGAGGACCTGCATGCTTTTTCCCGCTCCCTGTGTACGGTGCTGCCAAGAAAGGCAGTCACTGGGCCCTTAGCCCTGGTTGTAAACATGTCTTGTTTCGGGAAGTAACATGACACATATTTATTTAGGAATTTCTCAGAAAAATCAACAAGCTTTGTTAGCTTGTCCTGGCTTGCACACACAACAATACCCTTAATGGGAAGTTTTTATAGGGTTCTATTAAACTATGGGAGCAGCTATACACAGTTGAAGTCGGACGTTTACATACACTTAGGTTGGAGTCATTAAAACTAGTTTTTCAACCACTCCACAAATTTCTTGTTAAAGAACTATAGTTTTGGCAAGTCGGTTAGGACGTCTACCTTGTGCATGACACAAGTAGTTTTTCCAACAATTGTTTACAGACAGATTAGGTTCACTGTATCACAATTCCAGGGGGCAGAAGTTTACATACACTAAGTTGACTGTGCCTTTAAACAGCTTGGAAAATTCCAGAAATTATGTCATTGCTTTAGAAGCTTCTGATGGGCTAATTGACATAATTTGAGTCAATTGGAGGTGTACCTGTGGATGTATTTCAAGGCCTACCTTCAAACTCAGTGCCTCTTTGCTTGACATGGAAAAATCAAAAGAAATCAGCCAAGACCTCAGAAAAAAAATTGTAGACCTCCACAAGTCAGGTTCATCCTTGGGAGCAATTTCCAAACACCTGAAGGTACCACGTTCATCTGTACAACAATAGTACGCAAGTATAAACACCATGGGACCACGCAGCCGTCATACTGCTCAGGAAGGAGACGCGTTCTGTCTCCTAGAGATGAACGTACTTTGGTGCAAAAAGCCGCAAATCAATCCCAGAACAACAGCAAAGGACCTTGTGAAGATGCTGGAGGAAACAGGTAAAAATTATCTATATCCACAGTAAAACGAGTCCTACATCGACATAACCTGAAAGGCCGCTCAGCAAGGAAGAAGCCACTGCTACAAAACCGCCATAAAAAAAGCCAGACTATGGTTTGCAACTGCACATGGGGACAAAGATCATACTTTTTGGAGAAATGTCCTCTGGTCTGATGAAACAAAAATAGAACTGTTTGGCATAATGACCATCGTTATGTTTGGAGGAAATAGAGGGAGGCTTGCAAGCCGAAGAAGACCATCCCAACCGTGAAGCACGTTGTTGGCAGCATCATGTTGGGGGTGATTTGCTGCAGGAGGGACTGGTGCACTTCACAAAATAGATGGCACCATGAGGAAGAAAAATTATGTGGAAGTATTGAAGCAACATCTCAAGACATCAGTCAGGAAGTTAAAGCTTGCTCGCAAATAGGTCTTCCAAATGGACAATGACCCCAAGCATACTTCCAATGTTGTGGCAAAATGGCTAAGGAAAGCAAAGTCAAGGTATTGGATGGCCATCACAAAGCCCTGACCTCAATCCCACAGAAAATTTGTGGGCAGAACTGAAAAACCGTGTGCGAGCAGGAGGCCTACAAACCTGACTCAGTTACACTAGCTCTGTCAGGAGGAATGGGCCAAAATTCACCCAGCTTATTGTGGGAAGCTTGTGGAAGGCTACCTGAAACGTTTGACCCAAGTTAAACAATTTAAAGCCAATGCTATCAAATACTAATTGAGTGTATGTAAACTTCTGACCCACTGGGAATGTGATGAACGAAATAAAGCTGAAATAAATCATTCTCTCTACTATTATTCCGACATTTCACATTCTTAAAATAAAGTGGGGATCCTAACTGACCTAAGACAGGGTATTTTTACTACGATTAAATGTCAGGAATTGTGAAAAACTGAGTTTAAATTTATTTGGCTAAGGTGTATGTAAACTTCTGACTTCAACTGTATATGTGACTTCATATCATGTTATGTTATGGATGCATCTTTTGGTGTGTGATTTGATCTGTGTGATTATTGCAGTTTCTTATAAAACAGTAGTGTGTGTGTAATCCTAGCTAGTGTAAAGAATGGTGTGACTTTTCACAACATTGTCGCGCTAAATGGATGCCATTGCTTTGTTGAAGGGGCTATTGTATTACCAGGGTCATCCCATCAACTGTAATGAAAGAACATTCGAGATGGTACAACAATAACATATATACTGTAACCATGGTCACAATGTACACTAATTAAAAATACCAAAAACGACTAGTAATAAATAAATCAAGAGTATTTTATCTCTTCAAAGCCATCAACAAAGACAGGCCTTTGTGTCTGGCAATGTACTTGTAGGTCAGCTAGCAGAGAAGACAACATCACGTCGCTTACCCATAGAGGACAACACTACTATGAAACTTACTTTCTAGGTGAATTTAGTGGGTATTAAGAGGATATTGTATAACTACTGCATAATGAGCATGCATGATGACTCATATAGTGAAGGTAGTTCTAGATGGTGAACATGGATAAGATGGGATGCAAATTCATTTGCACCTCTTTTGTTTCAAGTCATTTGTCTTCATCGAATGAGCGGTGCTACAAATAGACACACTGAAAATAATAGGTGACCTCATTATCTTCACAGCAGGATGATTACATATACACCAATCATCCTCCATTCATACACTCTATCAATACCACACTAACTACACTGCCCGTGGAGAATACAGTAGTAGACACCATTAGCACCCCCAGCCTCTGAGACGCTGCCTCTGTATACTGCCTCGGTTAAAATAACTTCCTCCGTGTCAAACTCTGCAAGCAGAGTTCACCTTCTGCCTCTTATCTGACTCAACAGCACAGGTCTACGAGCAGGGCACCACCATCAAGCAACACTCTCTCTCTCTGCACTATTCAGCATAAAATATGCATCAAATTATATAACGCTTATATAATGCATCCCTGGCACAAGTCTGGGCTATGCAATACTGTGTTCTACAGCTAATTAAGCGATCCGTGCCGAGCAAAACAGAGCAGGGGGAGCTGCTAATTTTAGGTCCTTCCCCGAGCCCATCCCAGAAACAGGAGGCTGAGAAGCAGCGGGAGGCTCCGGAGCTACCGCAACAGAGTGGCTCAAGGCGGGGGAGAGAAGGGAGGAGAGGATGCGAGTGGGGGTAGAGAGAGAGAGAGATAAGGTCCCCAGTCAAACAGAGCAGACAGACCCGGGTTTCATCAGCGGAGAGCCCAGGTCTGTCCCAGCAGAGGAAATCAATCTGCCTCTCTGCTTGCTGCTGGGCCTTCCTCAGATCCGCTGTGTGTTTATGCAGATTGCTAGCTTTAATAGAGTCCTCCGCAAACACCGGACCACATGGGTAACACCAGTCAGGCAGCCGCACTGATTCATCTGTATCCTGGAGCAGATCCTTCTCTCCTCCCCTGCTGGTCCGTTGGGCTAACCTAATAAGTTATCAAAACTAACAACTCCAACAGTTAGTCACCTATGCATATTGTGATAACAGCCTCATACTCAAGTGTGGTTTAATCACCTCACAAGGCCACCAACACACACCATCGTTTTCATTATCCATTCAAGGAATTAAGGAGATGTCATGAGTGGGCGCATACGGAGCGGAAACATTATTCTGAGACGAACAAAGAGCAGTTTGTGTGCAGACAAGAGCAGGCAGGGGAGGGAGGCAGAGAGAGAGGCTGGGGAAAACTGGCATCTGTGAGGAGTACTAAAGAAGGCAGAAGGACCCAGGCCTCAGGCTAGATCCTTCTCTGGGGGGGGGGTCTCGCTGAAAAGCGATGCTTTAAACATTGCTCAATTCACCTGGCGGATGGGGAAGCATCCGCCCCCACTCACCTACAGTCTCTCAATGCTATCCTTAACAAGGTCTCCCCCATCTGGCTGTAGCTAAACAGCAGTGCTACTCTGTGTGAGAGGCTGACCAAAATCTCTCCCATAAATGTATGTTGCCTAAAAAAAGACAGAGCAAATATGCAGCAATCTTTTACAGGATTACAGTCTCGACTAGCATCGGAATTTGCTGCTTCAATATTTATATATCCCACAAACTTGCCAGAGCAGCTTTTTGGATCTCTGCTTGGGAGAGAAAAAACACCTAAATTATAGCTTTCTATACAGTGGCACATCAGACACCTAAGCTATCAAATGAAACTACAGGGACTCCCTTTCAACACCAAATAATATTTATGCACTCCTTAAGACGTAAAACATTGTTTATTTTTAAACTCTTTCTGCATAATCTTTTACAGTACTTTTTGCATCGCAATATTTCAAATGCAAAAAAAGTACATTCTTGCAGCAAGTAAAATAATACATTGGTCTAATTCATACTGCATAGTACACCGATATACTGTATGAACTTCTTGCTCTACAGGAAGGCAGCTTGTAAATTCAGTGGGGCCTCTCACACATAGAACAGCATCTCCCCTGTAGTATCCTGCCCAGTAGGCATGGATACTCAGGGCTCACTTAACTCCAATTACTCCTCATTGACTTAGAACAGAGCTGATCCCAGGACTATCAATTCTCCTGTAGCTGTCAGCGCTGAGTGATACGGCCCAGTGTTGCCCAGGTCTCTAACGCTCATTCTGTACCGACACAGGTATTCTCATGGATGAACTAACTGTACACATAGCTCCCTGACTTTGCTAGTAATTCTATGGCGAGCAGAGGGGTGAACTGAGGATGGAGGAGCACATCACAGAGAGATGGAGGGCATTCTTCTTATCCATTCCATGCATGCGGGCCCGGGCGCTGTACTGTAAAGCATGTTACTCGTCATTATTGCACCTCTCATTAGTCAGTGTTGTGTACGAACTGGCTTGCAATACAGACAGAGTCGTTAGTTGTGAGGGAAGTGTGTAGCATGCCACAGCATGGAAGATTGAAGGCTCCCAATGCAGTTCTGACAGACCGGATGCTTAAATTAGATACTCAGGAGAGGAGCAACAATGTCAGCTTCTGTGGATCTGCCAACTGCCAGATGGGATGAGAAAATGGCCAGAAATCAGATAAAAGAGAAACTTCCCACTAGGCTACCGGTGCATACCTGCCTGCCAAGACAGAGCCCGTACAGGACTACTAGCTACGTATGCTACTTGCATTGGAAATGTTTTGAAATCGCACACACACAACCTGCTTTCTGTGTCTAGGGGGTAGGGTGTGTGCACACTGGTGTAGATTGAGTGATTATGCCTTTGCAACACTATGTTTTATTTGAGACGTGCTCCGAATGAGAGGTGGCACCGTTTTTAATTTGGGGGTTCCGCAAATATTCTCTTTATCTTCCCTCCAAGTGTTTTGTGGTGTGCTTTAGGTGTGTTTATTCCCTGATTTATTCTGCTGTGTGGTGCGGTGGGCCCAGACTGGAGAGGAGAAGCGAGGAGGGGAGAGGAGAGAAGGAGGAGACAGGAGAGGAGGGAGGAGGAGGAGGAGAGGTGGTGCGTAGACCGTGGTGTTGACACAGCCAGGATGCTAAAGCATATGCAGCGTTGGTCACTGGCAGCACTAGAGACATGACACAGAGGCAGCTCACACTTCCCTTCCTCAGCCCACCTAAATAAGATGTGAGAGTGTTCGTGTTGTGGGTGTGGGTGAGTGCGTGTGTGCGTGAGTGTGCAATGGCGACGCCTCCTCTTCTCAGCCCAATATCACAGTCTGCTTGGAGAGGAGCAGGATGCAGCTCTGAAAGCAGGTGTCTAGTGGGAGGAAGTGATGATTCCACAACTGTTTCAATTTGTCCCTTGTGCTAGGCATCCATCAACCTATTTAGATATAGGATAGGGAACATACTGTATAAATACACTGAACAACATAAACCCCCATGTCTGGGTCTGATAGTGTCTGACAGCTAAGATAACATATACTACATGTCAGAAAACGTGTGGTGACATGCCTGTCTGACTGGTGCCCACCAACACTGAACAAAGTGCCAACGACATCAAAATGGTAAACGAGACTAGACAAACGAAGCCTGCTAAAAACACACAGACACCGAATACACTAATAGCTGACTGGCTTTCATGTTCATATCTAGTTCATGTTCACAAAGAGGTTGAATATCAGGCTGATGGCGTTGTCTGGAGCTGTCAGTGGAATAGTATCTGTGTCTGTAAAGTGTTGCTGCATCACGTAGTAGTCAGACTGCGCTGATCGTATTGCAGGTGGCAACAAAGCACCACTATTTTTACTATGTCAAACAGGGGAACACAGTAAAGAGCGTTTAAACATATACATCAAAACGCTCTTTTAGATGCCTCTTCGCCTCGCCAGTTAAAAGGATCGAGGACAAACAAAGAAGAGCTTCAGAGCGGAGCTAGATATTCTGACACGTACGGAGAAAAGGAACCATTTTCTCTTTGCAAATATTGTCTTTGGGGTGTCGCTGCGCGCTGACAGGATGAGGAAGAGGATCAATGTTTACAGACAGATCGCTAGGGCTTTGAGGGGGAGGGAGGGAGGGGTTGTATTCATCAGAACCTCTGACACTGCGCTTCACAGTAGATTCAGTGCTGAAGACGTCTGAAGACTGCCAGCCCTGTGATCAAGGGCCCAGCTCTGTGATGGATGGCAACACACACACACACACAAACACACACACAGGCGGAAAAGGCAACCTCTCCAGGCAAGAGGGAAAGTCAGCTATAATCACATGCAAAGACACGCATATCTTACATATAACTTATCAAAAGCACCCGTCGCAGAAAAAATGGACGAATGGTAGGCAATAATATTGGCCTACTTAGGTTTCTTGTCAATTTGTTTGTCTGTTTGCTTGAAGTTCTAGCATCAGAATTGAAATTCAGTATTCAAAACATGTTTTTCTGGGGTCCTTACAAATTCATGACGACTTTGGTGATGTAGAGATTTCTCTCTTTAATGCCCTGGCTGCCTGTGATGGGAGCTGGGAGCTAAGCTGGGAGCTAGCAAGCGCTAGCTAATCCTGAGGGCTAATAGAAAAGTCCAATCCCCTGCCACTCTCATCCCATACATGTCAATACACTCTGGGCTGAAGAGGGTATTATATAAGAGCCAGAGAAGGAGGCTGGAGGATAGGGGAGAGAGCACGTACACACACATATACACACACACACACACTTGCGTGCATACACACAGAGGGATGCTTCTCCTGGGTTTGTACACTGGCCTGCTACTTCATCAGCACTTTATAGGCGTTTGACGTGATGTTGCCATGTGAGCTAAACAAGGCTCCGACTTTCAGTGTCACATCTTCCTAGCTATTGACCTCTTTTCACTCCCCACCCCCCAAAAGAAAACAAACATCTCGGTCTGGTGTGAGGTAAGGGTGTAAGGAGTGCTACAGGCTGAGTGGCCAACTATGGCTAATAAAATACTGTGACGCATCCATGGTTCCTGCCTCTGATTGCAGAGTGGATGAGTATCATCGCCATCATCGCCATCATCTCATCATTGGAGTCAATAAAGAGAAGAGACACCGTCTGTCCGGCTTTCACGTCTCTCTCCTCTCTCCCTCCTCTGGTTAACGCAGTGAAAGGCAATCTGAATGAGGCTGAACAGCAAGGGGTCCGCTAATGGCAGACAGGCCAGATTAAGAGATGGAGAGAGAGGAAGTGCAAATATGTCAATATCAGAGGGGCTCTATCCATCTCCTCAGCAGGCAGCACTGTCCTGTAGGGCTCACGCACAGACACATGCAATCACAAACACGTGCACACACAGATTCACATGTGTCCATGTAAAGGACTGAGAGTTCAGTCATGCTGAGAATAAAATGACAACCTTCCAGTAGCAGGACACACAGGCAGGAAGTGGTGACAATGGCAAACCTTTACCATTCATACAAATCTCACTGGGCGGAAAACCGCTTTTTTTTCTCTCCTCTTTCACGTGTAAGTGCCTGAAATTAGCGGAAAACAATATTTAAAAAACGACTAATCTCTCGCTCTCTCTCTCATAGAAAATCATGTACCTCAGTCAGTCCCCACCGCCCCTAAAACACCCTCCCCGCTTCTATCGCCTCCTTCTTCTGCCCGCACCCCCTCTCTCGGTCCCCAGACTTCCATCGGCACTCAGCGAGCAGAGCGAGCTAACGAGTGACACTCCTGCCATTTGCTCTTTTGAGAGCGTGGGCGTAGTGAAGGAGCGCTTTAGTCACCGCCTGGCACAGCTGCGGGCTCCGGGGAGACCAACTGGTTCTTCCTGCGAGCTCGCCACCTGTTCTGCCATGGCAAAAGAGAGAGAGAGAGAGAGAGAGAGAAAGAGAGGGGGATCAAGCTCACGGTTACAGGGAGGAACAGGTGTGAGATGAGGATCCCTTTGTGGAGTGTCCTCTATGCAGCAGGCAGGCAGGCAGGCAGTCAGGGGTCCAGGGAGACAGACAGAGGGAGGCTTAAGGGTTGGACTGACTGACTGGGGGGAACAAAGTCTACTGTAGCTCATCATCCCTCTTTGGTCCAGTCAGTCCCACCATGGGACTGTACCACCTAGACTGGCCAGGCTGTAGTGGTTGGTATGGTAGAACTGTAGTGTACTGCACTAATGATATAGTAACACATAGTGGGATATAGCTTGTCAGATCCATCTTCACCCTTGCCTTTTGTGAACTAATACTCGCACTTTACATGTTTCCCTTCTAGCACTGACTTTGCTGGTAGCTACTTTATTGAGGAAAAATGTACTATCTTAAGATGAATGCACTTACTGTAAGTCGCTCTGGATGAGAGCATCTGCTAAATGACTAAAATGTCCATGTAAATGTTGTGATACAGCTTACTGTCAATCAACACTATAGCTGGGAGACTGAGGTAAGCAATGGTATGGGCTTTTCAGGACCCAGGGGGCAGGTCTGCGTATCTTGGTGGGTGCAATCACTCCAGCCCTACTTGGTCTCCTCCTCCATCCCGCTCATCAGGACGGACCGACCCGAACTCTGCACGCTTCCGCAGCTTCCCTAAACAGGAAGTATGCATGGCTGCACAGACGTGAGTTTGTGAGCGCATCATTTGCATGTGTGGTGAAGAGGAAGAGGAAATGAAACCGTGCTTCGCTATGCCTTTACTGTACTGAGCCGCAGCGCCGTACGTTTCCTCATCCCCAAACACTGCTTTCCATGTGCTTTGACTAAGGACACAAGGCCTGCCCAAGGACTTCTGGGTAGCTACAGGAAATGGAAACAAGCAAACTGGTACTCAGCGATGCTTCAATCCATCCATTAAAATGCTCTGCTATCTTCCCAGCACCAAAGGGAAATGGATCACTGTGTGTGTGTGCGTGTGTGTGGGTGCGCCCGCGCGCGTGCGTGTGTGTTTAGGTGACATGCATGTATTTTCCTCCCCATGGACACAGAGTGAAAGGACAAAACGACGGTAACACAATACAACTCAGAATAACGGGTTCATGTGGGTGAACAGGGGTGAATGGGCGTGGACTCACGGAGATGTACCGACGTGCAGAGCGTATTGTTTTGTGAGACTAATTGCTTGTAAGCAGAGATAGTGTTCACGTGATGGCTAGGGAATAAATGTGACTTTTAAGTGTATGTGTACACACACCGTTAAACTCCCTGCATATGAGTCTACGTGATCATGGTTCTGTGCGGTTATGAATGTGCATGTGTTAGTAACTGAACATGTCCATAGATGTGTGCGAGTTCCACTCTAGATCTGACAAGACTCCTGCACACACGCCGAGCAGAGCTCTTGTTCTAAGTCCACACCGATGCAGACGCAGCGTTTTGGCATGCTGCTGCCCCCTGTGTACACCAGCATGAACAGGCGAAACAGCAGCTCACGCTGTGCTACAACATATCGACTGCTCACCTATCCCTCGTGTGTTGATGAAGGTGAAACCCAGACAACACAATTAGTCAGCAGCAGCAGCCGGGAGCCAGCTAACAACCTCCTCACATTAGCACAGCCATCAGTCTAGCCACTGCTCCTGACTCCTGGATATCAATTGTTAATGTATCCAATCAATAGAGAAGTAGAATGAGAGAGAGAGAGACAGAGGGAGGGAGGGCTAAGGAGAAAGGGGGGAGGTTATCTTTCTAGTTAACTGACGTGTTGGGGTTGTGAGTACCTACATGAGAGGCGGATGTCGTGTGCACACAGGGCAATCACGTGTGCCTTAATTCTTAGCAGCCATATTTAAAATATATTTGGCCACAGCTGTTTCACAGGCTGAGCGCCCCCCTCCTCTCCTCTCCCTTGTTCAGCCCCGTACGTCCATACTGTTACACTCTCAATCTGATTCTGCCAAGGACGTGCTGAGCCGCGTGCTGAGGGTTCCCATAGTAACAGAATGTGTCTTTCTACTTTAGGGCTCTCTTTTTCTATCTATTGTCTACCACGCCGGCAGCTTGAATCAAAGCAAATGCCGGGCTGACCAATAGTGCTCATCTATTTTCCTCTCCCCTCAGCTACCCAGTCCATGACAAGCTTTTGGAATCCCTGTTGTGGTTCATAAAGTGGCCAGCCATTTTCTTTGGCCACTTATGAATATGGCTATGTGTTTCTCTTGGAGTGGACCCTTTCATTTTGGATGATGAGGGAGATCGATGTTTAGGTTTTTGGTTTCGGTCTTTGGTGGTGGTATATGGCAGTGATGCTGTAGAGTGAAACCCTCAAGACAGCCCAGTCATAGTGTCGGGTAGATTACTACTAGGCTTGGCTGTCCAGTGGAGGCCAGGGAGGGCCTTGGGGGCCCAGTACTCAATAAGTGTGTTGCTGTGCCTGGGGTTGCTGTAGCACGTTATAGCTGTGGTAAGTTGCCTGCTCTCCTCTCCTGCTGGGACTCCCCATGGCCATACGGTCAGAGGGGACACGGCAGCTTAACAGCACTTCTATGCCTGGCGCCCTTCCACACACACAGGCATAACCACACACATAGGCATACACACACACACACACACACACACACACACACACACACACACACACACACACACACACACACACACACACATCAGACTCCAACTGCGCCAGAGGTCTCATGTCTTACCCTATTTGCCTTACCCACACCTACTTAGGTAGAAAGTCTACGTGTGTGGATTGTTAAATCCCACCAACCCATCATGATGTACCTAAATGTGTCTGCTTCAGGGAGACGGGAGCTGATCTGAGCTAGTAGGGAGCCGACGGCTCATTATGGGGCTGAGTTTAGCCCTGGTGACCAGCGTAGCTGCAGATCTCTCTCTGTATCCGAGCTCTCCCTGCCAGGTGTGTGAGTGTCTGAGCCCCAGCACCTTGGTCCGATCCTCCCGCCTGGCAACATTGACCTTTCCCTGGGCTTAGGGCTGGAGATGGCGGTGCTGACAGAACCCCGCTGCTTTCAGAGGGAGCTGAGCTGGCTGGGCCGATGCCGCATGACAAACAGTGACAGCACAGAACTCAAGGGCATTGCGTGACTGGCCACAGAGCTGAGCCACCTCCACCTCTGTATGCCTGCACATGGAGACAGGCACACATTCACTACTACACCAAAGGAGAGAGTAGACCAGAGAAGCCTTATCTGACCCAGCGCATGGTAGTCTGACCTTCTGCTACAGTAGCCACTCTCCTATGGGGATTAAACTTCACAGTAGACAGACTCTTGTCTACATGGATGTGGGGTGGGAGTGTTTCCTGTTGAATACGAAATAAGCACCAGTGTAACTCAAATCCTACCTCGCATGAGCCTCCTGGGTGCGTGGCTGGCTGGCTGGCCTGGGGTGACAGCAGGGCCAGAGTGGCCATGGTTGACCTGTAAGCATGGCAGGCAGTTCCACTGGGAACATGAAGCTATGGATAACAGCAGAAGGAAGGTACTGCGAGACACGACTGTCACTTGTACAATGCAAGCACTGTCTATGAGTAAATATACCTTAACGGTTAACGTACTGCTTCGGAAACAAGAAGTCACTGGACAATGAACATAGGTATTGATAATAATTTGGCATAATAATATGAATGTTACCATGTATCAAGCCACTATTCAAAAATTATAACACATTAAGCTCACCCCACTTCTGTGTGAGTCCATTGGTGCTCTGTGGGAGTGAGGGGTTATGGCTATACACCTGCAGGCAAGACTGTATAAATCCTACTTCCCTGTCTGTCTGTCTACACTGAAGACCCATGGAAACTATTTTCCATTGGACAAAACATGACCTAAATACAGAGAGCCTCCATAAACTGTTCACGACTGACGTCTTCCCACGTCTTCCCTCCCAAAACACCATGCGTCCCACTCCACTAACAGCTAAGTGAAGCTGCACCTCCAATATCCGCTATATTGAACTTTGACGAACCGATGTCTAACCCCTCCCGGCTGTTGACAGCCCCTGCTGCTCAGCTGACTCACTRGACGCCATTTTGGATCCCACCGTTTTCCAGGGGGTTGCATGAATCTCCAATTAGCAGATGAAACAACAACTGGAGGGCTCTACTACAGTGCTCTCCTGTCATCTTAGAAAAATAGAGCTCGGAAACATAAACATTGCATGATGACAGATCCCAAGGCGGAGAGAAACAAGATTATAAATTCCTTTTAACCGACTAAGCACTTAATACCATTGGATTGTGTCTGCAGGGAAAATAAACAGTTACCAACACAGAGTTTACTATATGGTACAAAATGAAGAGGAAAAAATATTGAAGTAATAAACAGTATCAAATTCTATTGCAATATAATATTTAATAACGTATCGATAAAACCATAGTCATTTCAAGAACTGGAAAGATCTCCTTTTTAAACAGGAAGGGAAGAAGTCTCTCTTTTCTCTTGTTGAGCAGCTTGCCACACAAAGTTGTGCAATTAGTGACATTTCTCCCTGCCTGTGCCCCTGTTACCCACCTACACTGGCACTGCCAGGCTTGTCACCCCGATTCGCAGCCACAGGTAGCACTGAAGCACCCCCACACTGTCACTCCCACTTCCTGTGTGAGCCAGGGATGACGAGATGCTGACATTCACACACTAACAATGACGGACGTGTGGAGCGGGCGCACCCACACACACCCACACACACACACTCAGCAGAATGTGATGGTTATCAGTGTTTTACATGTATTTTTCTTTCTGTAGCCCAACTGAGAGCCTCAGTCAGTCAAAGAACTGTGCTGCAGCCGGAATACACACCACCTCCACAACAAGGCACAAAGGGAAGCAGTAGAGAGAGAGTGAGAGAGTGAGAGAGACGTATAAAGGAACAGGATATGACACAGTGACACGAGTGACAGAAGGACGCTCTTTAAACCTTCAAAGGCTACATTGCTGCACGTTGTGAACAGCGTCAACAACATCAACTGACGCCGACTGTTTCTTTTATCAAGCCCATTGCATGGAAATAATTGCACTATAATTAGTCTAGCGACATTAATATGTTAATGAGTGAAAAAGCGCACCCAAAAAACATCCTACATTTTGGATATTATACTCTTGGCAAAAGATTATAACTGAGTCATTTGGTTACCATGGTATTCAGCAGTGACATTGAGAATAATTCTACAAAATAACTACATTACGCCTCATTCAAACCCGTCTATCAGACAAAGGGACTGCCATTTTACCCTCTAATGATGGGTATTATGCGAAAAAGAAAACGGCTTCATTGGTTCTGTTAAAGATCTCTCACTTTTAGACAGAAATTCACACGTTAACAACTCTAGCTAGCTGTCCCTTCTATGATGTAGCTCCTGTCCTGTGTAAAGAATGATGGAAATGGCTGACCAGAGATATACAGATGAAAGACGGTACAGTCCAGTCAGTAGAGTACAGTATGGGAACATACCTCTGGGATTTGTCAGACTTCTTCTCCCTGGCAAAGTTATCCAGGCACACACCCTCTTCACACACTCTGTGATCAGGAGAGAGAGAAACGGGCTGTCAGAACATAAATACTAGTGGCTAAACGTGCATGACCATGCACAAATACCACCCAAATTACACCCAAATCCCAGACAAACACAGTGAAAGTGTAAATTGGTATTCATGTATATTCTGCACAAAGTGAACAGTGAACCTGCTCGCCACACTTTTCTTCTATGTATCGGTGCCTGTCAGCCTGCTACGCTCCTCTTTCTCCTTCAGGTGGTGTGGTGGAGCCTCTACCACCATCCCTGAGAGAGACCCTCTCTGCTCTCGCCCCTGTCCTCTGTGCCCCGTCCTCTGTCCTACATAGTCACTGTGATGTCACCTCACCTCCTTGGCTAACGAGAGGCAGGTGACAAAAGCAGCACCGAGACACACTGACAAGACCTCTCTCTCGCTCTCTCTCTGTATCGCTCTCTCTCTCTCTTTATCTCGCTTCCTTCATATCTATCTCTCTCCCGACATTATTCAGCAGTATTCCAGAGCCAAGCCTCCCAGCAGCCCACCTGACACGGTGTCCTCTGCATCCCTCCAGCGCTGGGGGGCCTCGGGGGAGAGGGGTGGGGGGTAGAAATCACAGCCTCACCGTCCGAGTCTCACAAGCCTCTACGAGCGCCGCTCAAACGGCTCTAAGAGGAGCTTATTCCCTTCTACTGTCTGCAGCCCTCCCTCTTTCTCTAGCCCGCCTACGCGCTCGCTCGCTCTCTCTCTCTCTCCCTTGCTCTGCTTCTAGCGCTGCTCGCTGCTCAGAGGCTGGAGCAAAGAACGATCACATTTCTTCAGCATAAACAGCTGTGGTCTGATTGGCTGGATGGGAGCGGAGGAGGCATCAATGGAGCCAGCAACACTCCGGCAGTGGCTGCTGGCAGAGTGCGGACATAAAAGTAGGTCTCAGCTGGTTCTACCGCTACAGAAAGCCACAGAAAAGAAAGAAAGAGGGGGAGAGGAAGAAAGAAAGAGACTACCTCTTTCTGAGCGCAGGAAGGAGGCAGGCCACAAGTGTTTCCTGTTGTGCAGCCAAGGAGAGCGACTTGCGAGGACGTCACACAGCGTTCACACTCCTCCAGGGCATCGGCACAGCCTGCCAAGGAAATACACTCCTTTCAGACACCCAGAAAAGGAGGAGCAGGAGAAGGATCAGGACGAGAACAACACAAAGACAACTCCGTGTGTTTACTCTCAGTCACAAATCAAATCAAATTTTATTGGTTGCATACACATATTTAGCAGATGTTATTGCTGGTGAAGCGAAATGCTTGTGTTCCTAGCTCCAACAGTGCAGTAATTTCAAACAATTCACAACAATACACACAGATCTAAAAGTAGAAGAATGGGACTAAGAAATATATATATGTGATGGGATGTATAGNCTCTCTCTCTCTCTCTCTCTCTCTCTCTCTCTCTCTCTCTCTCTCTCTCTCTCTCTCGCTTGCCTGCTCACTCTCTCTCTGCCTCTAGCACTGCTCGCTGCTCAGAGGCGGGAGCAGAGCGGGAGAAAAAAATTATCATATTTCTTTAGCATAAGCAGCTGTGGTCTGATTGGCTGGCTGGGAGCGGAGGAGGAATAAATCGAGCCAGTGACACACCATCAGTGGCTGCTGGCTGGCAGAGAGCAGACATAAAAGTAGGTCTCAGCTGGTTTTACCGCTGCAGAAAGCAAAAGAAAAGAAAGAAATAGGGGGAAAGGGAGAGAGACTACCTCTTTCTGAGAGCAGGAAGGAGGAGGCCATGAGTGTTTCCTGTTGTGCAGCCAGGGCGAGTGACTAGCGAGGACGTCACACAGCGTTCACACTCCTCCATGGCATCGGCACAGCCGGCGGAGGAAATACACTCCTTTCAGTCACCCAGAGGAGGAGGAGTAGCAGGAGGACAACAACACAAAGACTACTCCATGTGTTTACTCTCCGCCATGTCCTGCTCCATTGAGAGGGGTTCACATTTAGAAGACATATAGCCCTGTGTGTGGGTGGGTGTGCACGTGCATGTGTGTCACACTGATCCATTATGCGGTTATAGTCGATGTGGTCCATGACAGCATCTGAGGAGGAGTGTCATTACTCAGCTGTGAATAGCCCCATCCGGCCACACTATGCCTGTCTGCACTGATACCCAGCTAGGGCCAATTACACTGTAAATCAACAATTTATTCACAGAAAACCCGTTAATTTAAGGAAAGCAAATMCGCCAAAAATCTACAAGTATATGTATGCAGGCTTTTCCCTTTTAAGGAAAGTTTGTCATGATACACAAGAGGGAGAATAATACAAGTAGGCGTACAATTATATATTTTTTCACCAATTCTGTCTTTCTCTTTTGAAGGACTACTCTCTTCCATTAGCCTTGAACAGCCTGCTATGGTTTTGCACTGGGCTACAGCCACGGAGCACAGGTGCAGATGTTATCAAGCTTCCTACTGTTGCAATTTCCCTCCACCACTTATATCAAGCCATCTGAGGGTAATTTTCTTCGGAAGCCCGGCCCGGCAGACCCTACGCAAACATGGGCCATACGACACTCGAGGAGGGCAACAGGAGGCACATTCTGTTAGCCCAGCGTTGGCTCAACAAAGCATCCTTGTAGAGAGAAAGAGAGAGGGAGGGGGTCTCCTTGGTTACCACTGCCATTTCCTCCTGGTTCCACTGCTGCTCCAGGGGAGCTGTAGTCAGCGCTACATACCACCCCCTCCCTCCTCTCCCTTTCTTCCCCTCCCCTCCCCTGCCTCCTAGCTCTGCAGGTGTACATGTGCAGATAATAGGGGAAACCACAGAGCAGGGTGAGTGTTTAGCAGGGTGAACCACTGAACCGCGTCAGCCCATTAACTGTATGCGGTGCAGGGAGCACGGTGCCGGTGAATAATTCAAAGGGCCCCTCTCAGGGACCCGGTCACAGGTGGCCCTATCACCTTACCTCTGGGGCCTGAGAGCTGTGAGGAGGAACACATACACACTGCTGGGGTTTACACAATGTTTTCCATAATCGACGGTGGTCAGCTAAATAGCCGATAACAGACTCATTGTCAGCCGGCTACTTTTTCCACTTAATTTATTAACTAGGCTTACTTTCATTTAAAAGTTGAAATTCACTAGTCAGAAAAGTCTGTATAGCCTTCACCCGCTAGAATGAACGACATGCATCGGTGGCTAGCCAATGAGTACGGGCCACCCAATATGCACAGAGTCCTTTGTTAGCAAGGTTCCGCTGGCCTCATAGTGACGAATGACATTGTTTTGATAGCTATGTTGCTCAACCTGGCTACGTTAGCATCAGCTATGGGTAGCTACCACAGGAGATTGGATTTCTGTTAAGTCCTCACAAACAATGGACCCCGTGCGAATTGGGTAGCCCGTGATCATGCTACCCAATTCGCACGGGGTCCACAGTTATAAATGACTTCCTTCAAGCTAAGGAAGCTAGCTAGCTGTTATGGAAAACTGKTTGTCAACAAATGGAAAATAACTAGCTATTTCCGGGGTGGTGAATTAGAGTTTCTACCGGTGTCCTAGCTAGCTACTTCACTCATCTTAACATTGATAGAAGTCCAAACTCTCGCAGTAGCTACCCATACCCACTGCATCTCAGTGCAAGAGGTGTCACAACAGTCCCTGATTCCAATCCAGGCTGTGTCACATCTGGCCGTGATTGGGAGTCCCATAGGGCAGTGCACAATTGGCCTAGCGTCGTCCGGGTTTGGCCAGGGTAGGCAGTCATTGTAAATAAGAATTTGTTCATAACTGRCTTGCGTAGTTAAATAAAAAATATATAAAAAAATTGCTGATGCTAACATAGCAACGTTGCTATCAAAACAATGTAATTTGTCACTATGGGACCAATGGAACCTTGAAACAAAATAGCCCTTGCTCATTGGGTAGCCAAACATCTTCTAGTGATCTATTGATAGGACAGGCGCCTGTCAGTCACTAAGCGAAGATTTGTTAGTCTGCTGTCTGTCACCGCCTCTCAGTAACTGTGTTATTTTTTGTGCGCTCTAGTTGGCCGCAGTCAGCGCCATGTGAATTTACACATGTTGTTTCTCACAACCTTTTTTCTTAGGTTTTGCCAAAAACTCAATTGAAACAGTAGATTAGATTCAGTTTTTTACACAATACATTAAATTGAATGAGTAGACTAGACTACTTTTTCTGACTGTATTACTAATCTAACATCTTCCCTCAAAGTCCCACCCACAGTGACTAATTGACGGATCTGAAACCCTAACTCTGTGATTTATAAACATCTTGCCCCCTCCCCTGACAATCCCACGGACAGTGATTGATTGACAGGCCAAACTGTCAGAGGGATAGTTCACCCAAATTACAAAATGACATTGGTTTTCTTACACTAAGTGTCCACAGCAGCAGAGTCAATACAATACATTATTTGAAGAACATACATCAATGTGGCAATTCATATATTGCAGTAACAATGTACACTTATTAAAAATATAAATGTAACATCTAAAGTGTTGGACCCATGTTAAATGAGCTGAAATAAAACATACACATAAAAAGCTTATTTCTCTCAAATGTTGTGCACAAATTTGTTTACCTCCTTGTTAGTGAGCATTTCTCCTACATTAAGATAATCCATCCACCTGACAGGTGCGGCATATCAATAAGGTGATTAAACGGCATGATCATTGCACATGTGCACCTTGTGCTGGGGGAAATAAAAGGCCACTCTAAAATGTGCAGTTTTGTTACACAACACAATGCCACAAATGTCTCAAGTTTTGAGGGAGCGTGAAATAGGCATGCTGACTGCAGGAATGTCCACCAGAGCTGTTGCCAGATAATTGAATGTTAATTTCTGTACCATAAGCTGCATCCAATGTCATTTTAGAGAATTTGTCAGTACGTCCAACCGGCCTCACAACTGCAGACCACGTGTAACCACGCCAGCCCAGGACCTCAACATTCGGCTCCTTCACCTGTGGGATCGTCTGAGACCAGCCACCCAGACAGCTGATGAAACTGTGGGTTTGCACAACTGAATAATTTTTGCACAAACTGTCAGAAACCATCTCTGAGAAGCTCATCTGCGTGCTTGTCCATCCTCACCAAGTTCCAGTCATGTGAAATCCATAGATTAGGTCCTAATTTATTTATTTCAATTGACTGATTTCCTTATATGAACTGTAACTAAATCTTTGAAATTGCTACATGTTGAGTTTATATTTTTGTTCAGTATAAATATGACTTTAATCTCAAGAGAAGACAGGTTTAATAGTCCTGATCATATAGGCCTAAAACAACTAACATACTGAATTCATACATTTTCAGTCATTTTAATTGTAAAGTAATGTCTTTCTACTCAATAACACAACTCATTTTACCAATATGGGTATTTCGTATGGAATCAAGGCTTTCGAATGTACCAGAGGCCACAAAAATAGGGCTTGTTCTCCCGCCCATGGCTACTTTTTCTATTTGGCTGGCTAATCCATGTACTTACGGAAAACACTGTTTATATAAATACACACTATCACACACACATACACACACACACCTTACATAAAGATACTGTAGAGGGGGGAACCTGAACATCGAGTCACCTGTGTCAACGCTGTTTTTGTTATTGTGATCACATGATTGTGAAGATTTCAAGCCAAGGTCAGGATCCTGTGCTGTTTTCAGAGTTACAGACATTTCCATGGCGTCAGAAGTAGGACGCAGGTGTCTGAGTGTATTGTGCCGTGAAAACATTTCTAGCGTAATGCACGCGACACCACAGACCTACACACCCATTGCAATATACCCTGGATAAACAGTCATAACTACACGGTCACAATGACCCATCTCTAACCATTTGACTCATCTCTGGCCATCTCATACATTTGAATATTATTTGGATCCACAATGCCACACTGAGATCAAAGGGACCGACTAGTCTGAAGGTCATCCTGGTGCTTGGACCTCTGTGTCCTCATTTAAAGTTCCAAAGGCTGGGCCTAATATAGTGTATAAGAGGTCATACAATAAGTTTTGTCGTGATTCTTATGTTGACGATGTAAAGAATATTTGCTGGTCTGTGGTGTGTAATGAGGAGCAACCAGACCCTGCACTTGACACATTTATTAAATAGCTTATTCCAGGTACTGAGAAGCACGCACCCATTAAGAAAATGACTGTAAAAACTGCTAAATCCCCTTGGATTGATGAGGAATTGAATTTTTTATTTATTTTATTTATTTATTTAACAAGGAAGGGCTCATTGAGATTTGAAATATCTTTTTCAAGAGCGACCTGGCCAAGATAGGCAGCACAAAGTCATTACACAATTACAGACAGACAACATGAAAAACTACAAGTAATCTCGTAAAAACCATAGAATTCACAAGAGTATAACAAAATCATAAAACAGCAAATTAAAAACATTGACAGGTCAGGGAATCAGTCTCAAAATCCTTCATCAGTGATTTATAAACAGGGATCTGTGCCAGTTCGTCTTGTATGTTTCTAAGTCAACCAGCGGGTTTCCCGTTCTCCTGCTTTTTGCATCCTCCTCTAGTCCTCCCGGTTTTGACCCTTGCCTGTTTCTGGACTTTGTACCCACCTGCTTGACCATGAGCTTGTCTGCCACTCTGTACCTCCTGGACTCTGATCTGGTTTTGACCTTTTTGCCTGTCCATGACCATTCTCTTGCCTACCCTTTTGGATTAATAAACATTGTAAGACTCCAACCATCTGCCTCCTGTGTCTGCATTTGGGTCTCGCCTTGTGCCTTGATACAGATGGCTCATTCATCACAAAACCCACTGATATTGCCAACTACTTAAATCATTTTTATAATTGGTGAACTTAGGCATGACCTGCCAGCGACAAACGCTGACACTACACATCCAATTATATCTGGCAAAATTATGAAAGACAAGCATTGTCATTTTTTATTCCGTAAAGTGAGTGTGGAAGAGGTGAAAAAATGATTGTTTTCTATCAACAATGACAAGCCACCGAGGTCTGACAACTTGGATGGAAAATTACTAAGGATAATAGCGGACAATACTGCCACTCCTATTTGACATATCTTCAATTTAAGCCTACTAGAAAGTGTGTGCCCTCAGGCCTGGAGGGAGGCAAAAGTCATTCCGCTACCTAAGAATAGTAAAATCCCCTTTACTGGCTCAAATAGCTGACCAAGCAGCCTGTTACCAACCCTTAGTAAACTTTTGAAAAAAATTATATTTGACCAGATACAATGCTATATAACAGACTTTCAGCACACTTATCGGGTAGGCCATTCAACAAGCACAGCACTTACACAAATAACTGATGATTGGCTGAGAGAAATTGATGATAAAAAGATTGTGGGAGCTATTTTGTTTGACTTCAGTGCCACTTTTCATATTATCAATCATAGTCTGGTGCTAGAAAAATGTATGTGTTATGGCTTTAAACCCCCTGCTATACTGTGGTCTGAAGAGTTACCTGTCTAACACAGAGGGTGTTCTTTAATGGAAGCCTCTCCAACATAATCCAGGTAGAATCAGGAATTCTCCAGGGCAGCTGTCTAGGCCCCTTACTTGTTTCAATCTTAACTAACGACATGTCACTGGCTTTGAGTGAAGCCTGTGTGTCTATGTATGCGGATGACAACACTATACACGTCAGCTACAACAGCAACTGAAATGACTGCAACACTTAACAAAGAGCTGCAGTTAGTTTCCGAAAAGGTGGCAAGGAATAAGTTAGTCCTAAATAATTCCAAAACTAAAAGCATTGGATTTGGGAAAAATCATTCACTAAACCCTAAACCTCAATTAAATCTTGTAATGAATAATGTGGAAATTTAGCAAGTTGATGTGACTAAACTGCTTGGAGTAACCCTGGATTGTAAACAGTCATGGTCAAAATATATTGATACAACAGTAGCTAAGATAAAGTCTGTCCATAATAAAGTGCTTCTCTGCCTTCTTAACAGCACTATCAACTTGGCAGGTCCTACAGGCCCTAGTTTTGTCGCACCTGGAATACTGTTCAGTCGTGTCGTTAGGTGCCACAAAGAGGGACTTAGGAAAATTGCAATTGGCTCAGAACAGGGCAGCACGGCTGGCCCTTGGATGTACACAGAGCTAACATTAATAATATACATGCCAATCTCTCCTGGCTCAAAGTGGAGGAGAGATTGACTTCATCACTACTTGTATTTGTGAGTGGTATCGACATGTTGAATGCACCAACCTGTCTGTTTGAACTACTGGCACACAGCTCGGACAACCATGCATGTCCTACAAGACATGCCACCAGAGGTCTCTTCACAGATGCACCACTTGGTGTGGCAACTGCTCTGCATCTGACTGTAAGGCGCTCCAGAGGGTAGTGTGTACGGCCCAGTAGATTACTGGGGCCAAGCTTCCTGCCATCCAGGACCTATATATTAGGCGGTGTCAGAGGAAAGCCCAAACAGTGTCAAAGACCCCAGTCACCCAAGTCATAGACTGTTTTCTCTGTTCCCGCACGGCAAGGGGTACCAGAGCGCCAAATCTAGGACCAAAATGATCCTTAACAGCTTCTACCCCCAAGCCATAAGACTGCTGAACAATGAATCAAATGGCCACCGGATTATTTACATTGACACCCCCTATTTGTTTTTTACACTGCTGCTACGCTGTTTATTATCTATGCATAGTCACTTCACCCCTACCTAYATGTACAAATTACCTCAACTAACCTGTACCCCCGCACATTGACTCGGTACCGGTACCCCCTGTATATAGCCTCGTTATTGTTTTGATATTGTTACTTTTTATTATTTTTTACTTTCATAAATTTGGTAAATATTTTCTTAACTCTTTCTTGAATTAAGGGCTTGTAAGTAAGCATTTCACGGTCCCCGCTGTTCCATAAGGTGTATTTTTATCTGTTTTTTAAATCAAATTTTACTGCTTGCATGAGTTACTTGATGTGGAATAGAGTTCCAGGTTGTATTCGGCGCATGTGACAAATAAAGTTTGATTTGAGTCCCCAAGTCCAGAACAGACTATGGGAGGCACATATTATTACATAAAGCCATTACTACATGGAACTCTATTCCATACCAAGTAACTCATACAAGGAGTAAAATTAGATTAAAAAAACAGATAAAAATACACCTTATGGAACAGCCGGGACCGTGAAGAGACACAAACACAGGCACAGACACATGCTTACACACACACAATAACAGATGCACTATACCCACACATACACATGGATTTTGTGTTGTAGATATGATGTAGTAGAGCAGTGGCCTGAGGGCACACACAAAATGTGTTGTGAAATCTGTTGTGAATGTATTGTAATGTTTTTCAAATTGTATAACTGCCTTAATTTTGCTGGACCCCAGGAAGAGTATCTGCTGCATTGACATCAGATAATGGGGATCCATAATAAATACAAATTACTCATTGGTGCAATTGTAATCATTCTTCTTGTTATCAGAAGTAGAAAAAAACGCCATCTCTTCCTCACACACCACACCTAAACACACACACACAAACAATAACACACAGCTTCTTCTGTAATATACAGTGCCTTGCAAAAGTATTCACCCCTTGGCGTTTTTCCTATTTTGTTGCATTACAACCTGTAATTTAAATGGATTTTTATTTGGATTTCATGTAATGGACATACAGAAAATAGTACAAATTGGTGAATTGAAATTAATAAAATAACTTCTTTCAAAAAATTCTAAAAAATAAAAAACGGAAAAGTGGTGAGTGCATATGTATTCAGCCCCTTTGCTATGAAGCCCCTAAATAAGATCTGGTGCAACCAATTACCTTCAGAAGTCACATAATTACTTAAATAAAGTCCACCTGTGTGCAATCTAAGTGTCACATGATCTCAGTATATATACACCTGCTCTGAAAGGCCCCAGAGTCTGTAAAACCACTAAGCAAGGGGCACTACCAAGCAAGCGGCACTATGAAGACCAAGGAGCTCTCCAAACAGGTCAGGGACAAAGTTGTGGAGAAGTACAGATCAGGGTTGGGTTATAAAAAAATATCAGAAACTTTGAACATCCCACGGAGCACCATTAAATCCATTATTAAAAAATGTAAATAATATGGCACCACATCCAACCTGCCAAGAGAAGGCCGCCCACCAAAACCTACGGACCAGGCAAGGAGGGCATTAAATCAGAGTCAACAAAGAGAACAAAGATAACCCTAAAGGAGCTGCAAAGCTCCACATCGGAGATTGGAGTATCTGTCCATAGGACCACTTTAAGCCTTACACTCCACAGAGCTGGGCTTTACGGAAAAGTGGCCAGAAAAAAGCCACTGCTTAAAGAAAAAAATAAGCAAACACGTTTGGTGTTCGCCAAAAGGCATGTGGGAGACTCCCCAAACATTGGAAGAAGGTACTCTGGTCAGATGTGAATACAATTGAGCTTTTTGGCCATGAAGAAAAACGCTATGTCTGGCGCAAACCCAACACCTCTCATCACCCCGAGAATACCATCCCCACAGTGAAGCATGGTGGTGGCAGCATCATGCTGTGAGGATGTTTTTCCATCGGCAGGGACTGGGAAACTGGTCAGAATTGAAGGAATGATGATGGTGCTAAATACAGGGAAATTCTTGAGGGAAACCTGTTTCAGTCTTCCAGAGATTTGAGACGGGCGGAGGTTCACCTTCCAGCAGGACAATGACCCTAAGCATACTGCTAAAGCAACACTCGAGTGGATTAAGGGGAAACATTTAAATGTCTTGGAATTGCCTAGTCAAAGCCCAGACCTCAATACAATTAAGAATCTGTGACTTAAAGATTGCTGTACACCAGCGGAACCCATCCAACTTGAAGGAGCTGGAGCAGTTTTGCCTTGAAGAATGGATCAAAAATCACAGTGGCTAGATGTGCCAGGCGTATAGAGACATACCCCAAGAGACGCAGCTGTAAATGCTGCAAAAGCTGGCTCTACAAAGTATTGACTTTGGGGGTGAATAGATATGCACGCTCAAGTTTTTTTTTTGGTCTTATTTCTTGTTTGTTTCACAATAAAAAATATTTTACATCTTCAAAGTGGTAGACATGTTGTGTAAATCAAATGATACAAACCCCCCAAAAATCGATCTAACAAAATAGGAAAAACGCCAAGGGGGGGTGAATACTTTCACAAACCACTGTAAATCACAGTCCTATTTGGGATTATGTGGGAATGCCCATGGGGATTGGGACAGGGGGGACAACAGAGGTTAGAGGGTTAGACAGAAAGATTTCTTAGAGGACTTAGAAGGGGCCAGACACAGCTCAGGTGTGAGTCACTGTGATCTTCCCATCACTGAAGGGCGACATGAAGGCAAAGGTACTTAGGATCCATGCTCAGTAATATCCTAGCATCCCAGTCTGCTGATCTATACACTACAGCCACCACTATAGATAATACATGCAGGACCACTAGTAACAGCAAGTTTTAGATACAATGGTCTTCCATTGCCAACTCGATTCCCTCTCTGGGTAATCAAGTCATTAAATGTGTTGCATGGTTTGGTCTTTGAAACTAAGTGGTGAGAGTGAATCTTCCATAACGACAATGGTGCAAAGTAGATCTCCTCTTTCCAGGCTGTGTGTTGTGTTCTGTGTTCCGTGTTCTGTGTGTATTCAGGGCTGTAGCTCAAAGGCAGAGAGGCACATTAGACTACTATTTATTTACCCCACCACAGAACATTTGACTGTATCATTAACCTGCTGGCGTCAAATGGTCCACAGTGTCTCTGTGCAGTCAGTACAGGAAAGACTCTTATAGGTATATTGTGACAGTTACTGTGGATCTGAAATAAAGCTTCACAATAGACCAGCTCCCTAACCAGAGACACAATACAAAAACGTCCAAACACAAAGAGATGAGTAGAGGGTTTCACCAACTGCTAAGTGACCATTGTAAAATTGAGCAATATCATACATCTTACGTTCTGTATTCCAGGCTCACAACCTCACCGTCCTCCTCTCACAATCAGGTTGCTGGTACTGCGAAAGACACACTAAAATATGTGTGCAGTATGGCATAATATATCCCACTCCTCTCCTACAAAGCAGTGGGACAGATGGTACAGCATGTAGGTTGGTCTTTTACAATTCATGTCCAGTGTTTGATGGCTATCCACAGTGCCACTCTACTGCTCTCTGCCTTTGGCTGTGGGTGCCCAACCTGAATGATGTCCGTTTAGAGTCAGATCATGCTCAACAAAAGTGAATTACAATGATGGGATAGTAGGTTATTGCTGTATCTGCATTAAAGCAGTGTAGGACATCTAAATGAAGGTACTGTATGAGAAACAGACAAAAACTGCCACTGGGTAACATAGGCTTCAATTGTGGTACCATGTTAATAGACTGTTATCATGGATGTAAAGCCTGTGAGCACATCCATTAATGTTTCATGGGAAAACATATTGCATGTTGATGGTTAGTTCTGTTTTGATGATGAAAAACACATCACTTAGTCACCTGTCATTGTCATGATGACAGACTGAAATATGGATTGAGGACCCAGCAGGTAAATATTATTGACATGGGTTCAATCAGTCAAACATACATTGGACAGCCAAGAGGGATGTTAAACATGGAAATGTATCATCCTAAAGACTGGTACTGTATGTGCAAGAGCACTGATCTCTTTCTATAAAAAGCGATTGAAATATTGGCTTTCTATTAGAAAAATAATATAATAGAAATACATGTTGACAAAATGGTTGGGAGGAAATAACAGTTTGGCAATGAAACAAAAAATACAAGCTAAGGAGAAAATTTGAATTTTCAACATCACTAGCTCTGTGCATAGGCTGCAGTTGGGTAATCCGGTGCATAAACAACCCATTCATAATCCATACTTAATGGATAATACAAGTCAACTCTTACGAATATAACTCTTATTATATATATTTTTTTACATTAAATCATATTATTTTTACCAGAAAGTGGGTAAAAATGAGAGGCAGGCGCCTGAGAACCCCCTTAATGGGCCCCGTTCTTGACAGCGAACACGTCATGGAACATTCCCCGAACGGGCTAGTGTACCACCCACCATACCTCTCACAGACACACACACATTCAAGCACACAGAAACATAGGATGTAGGCTACATCAAATTACAGACCACGACAGTCAACACGCACATAACAGACAATAATATACAAATAGGTGACAGAGAAAGGTGCATGGTCTTGACTGTTCCGTGGAGAGAGAATACAAGCTTCCTGCCATGAATCCATCTTAATCGGTTTACAAACCGTTTGCCCGCTGCATTGGCTGTGCAAATTCCTTAGGATATTACGCAACATTCCTAATCTGCGCGCAAACGCTGGGTATTCCCCATCCCCACATAGCTATTATAATAAACGGAACAAAGACAATATATTTTTCGTTACAAAATAACGAAATTGTACACTGGAAGTCAACTGACAGTTTATATTTAGTCACTTACCGTGTCACATTTAAAGTTTCGTGCAAAACCCCACGTCCAGGTAGCCTAACATCCCAGAGAAATGACAACCTATGACAACGCTCTAGACACTTCGCTAATTCCCGGATAAATCGTCACGAGAACACAAGAACGAGCAAAATTAGCAAAGATCGACTTCTGCACGACTATTCTCGAACCTTATGCTGACACGAAATAAATAAAAGTTGTCAGTAAAAAATGCTCTTCAACAGGATTTTTCCGTTTTTGAGGAAGACGCCGAAGTTTAGAGCGTGAGTTTGCGATCGGGAGACACGGGGTTTATTTGTGGAACTACTTCCCAGAATAGAAAAGATGAGAGAGAGAGAATGAGAGAGAAGGAGAATGTGACAGTGTGTTTGGTGCGTGACGTCATCGGATCCCCCAGCCCGACCCAGGGAGAGAGAGGAAGAAGCGGTGGAGCGAGGCAGTGTGAGGTGGTAGAGGGACAGGGACATGGAGAATCCGGCCCCGTCCCCCTCTCCTCCGTGCTCTGTACAAAGGGAACTCCCTAAGCAGCGCACCCAGGGACGTGACACGCAAACAAAGACAGACAGACAGACAGACAGACAGACAGACAGACAGACAGACAGACAGACAGACAGACAGACAGACAGACAGACAGACAGACAGACAGACAGACCAGGGTACATTTCATGCGAGGCCCAATTTGAAAATATGTCTCTAGCATATAGTATAAATAAATATACCATAGTGCAATTACTGTGTACCACAGTGTAATTCAAAAACAGTGTAAACGTTCTCTTTATTTTCAGGGTTCAATATGCTATAGACGAAATTGCCAAGGGTTTGGCATACATGTCTCCCCCAATATTAAGAACAAATCGATTCCTCCCCCCCAATAATTCTTTAAAATAAAATAAAAATGGAGATAGGGGCCCCCTGGAGGTCGGGTGCCCCCCAGACAGCATATGAACACTTCGTAAGCAATGTCAAAATGTGTAGAATTGCAGGAAATTAGCTTTAACAGTCGACTTCGCGCACGAAAAACTGTCCAACTCCTCTTTGTCTTTTCTAACAGAAATGGGGTYGCTTTGGTGGGTCATCGATGTGTCACCAACGTAGTTCGTTCGTTAGCTAAACTACCCACTTGTAGCTAGCCAGTAACTCCTCCAGTATGTGTTGGCGTGTGTGTGCATGCGTGTTGTACGTATATACATGGAGCGTACAACACATTAAGAACCCTGCTCTTTCCATGACAGACTGACCAGGTGAATCCAGGTGAGAGACATGATCCCTTATTGATGTCACTTGTTAAATCCACTTCAAATCAATGTAGATGAAGGGGAGGAGACAGGTTAAAGAAGGATTTTTAGACACCTTGAAACAATTGAGACATGGATTGTGTATGTGTGCCATTGTCACGACTTCCGCCGAAGTCGGCTCCTCTCCTTGTTCGGGCGGCGCTCAGCGGTTGACGTCACCGGCTTTCTAGCCATCGCCGCTCCATTTTTGTCTATGTTCCGTGTTTGGGCACATTTTATGTTACTTTGTGCTGTCATTTTGGTCCGGAATAAAAAGTGCGCCTGTTCACTACACTCTGCTCTCCTGCACCTGACTTCGCCTCCAATACACACTCCTAACAGCCATTCAGAGGGTGAATGGGCAATACAAATGATTTAAGTGCCTTTGATACACACAGGGAACTGTTGAGCGTGAAAAACACTGCAGCATTGCAGTCCTTGACACACTCAAACCGGTGCGCCTGTTTTGTGTACTCAGTGTAGTAGGTGCCAGGCACACCGGTTTGAGTGTGTCAAGAACTGCAAAGCTGCAGTGTTTTTCACACTCAACAGTTTCCTGTGTGTATCAAGAATGGTCCTCCACCCAAAGGACATCCAGTCAACTTGACAACTGTGGGAAGCATTTAGGTCAACATGAGCCAGCATCCCTGTGGAACGCTTTTGACACCTTGTAGAGTCCATACCCTGACAAATTGAGACTGTTCTGAGGGCAAAAGGGGGTGCAACTCAATATTAGGAAGGTGTTTGGTACACTCAGTGTAGAGTTAAGTGGATTAGCAGCTAGAACATGAGTGGCTTACTGTCTCTGGTAGCTGATGGTCACATCAGATCAGCTATGACCTGGGAGTCCCCATGGGAACACCATGGATACCTCCTCTCTCTAATCTCTAGGAAAGCCATTCACAAGGGAGATCAGCTCCCATGGCCCTAAACTAACTGATGTCTTTAAATCATGGCTGGACTTCTTGGAGTTATATTGTCATACTTCCGCAAGGGCCATCTAGTAAGAGATACCTATACTTGAATGGGACATATGCATAAATAAAGGATACATTAAAAAAAAGCTAAACGTTATCCAACATAACATTTTTAAGATATCCAACATTGCTACTAAACCACCTTAACCTACACAACATTACCAAAAGTATGTGGACACCTGCTCATCAAACATCTCATTCCAAAATCATGGGCATTGCTGCAATAACAGCCTCCACTCTTCTGGGAAGGCTTTCCACTAGATGTTGGAACATTGCTGCAGGGACTTGCTTCCATTCAGCCACAAGAGTATTAGTGAAGTCGGGCACTGATGTTGGACGATTAGTCCTGGCTCGCAGTTGGCATTCCAATTCATCCCAAAGGTGTTCGATTGGGTTAAGTTCTTCCACACCGATCTCGACAAACCATTTCTGTATTGACCTCGCTTTGTGCATAGGGTATTGTCATGCTGAAACAGGAAAGTGCCTTCCCCAAACTGTTGCCACAAAGTTGGAAGCATGAACTCGTCTAGAATGTCATTGTATGCTGTAGTGTTCGGGCCTGAACCATGAAAAACAGCTCAAAACAGCTCAAGACCATTATTCCTCCTCCATCAAACTGTACAGTTGGCACTATGCATTGGGGCACGTAGCGTTCTCCTGGCATCTGCCAAATCCAGATTCGTCTGTCGGACTGCCAGATGGTGAAGTGTGATTCATCAATCCAGAGAACACGTTTCCACTGCTCCAGAGTACAATGGCGGCGAGCTTTTGAGTTTCAAGATGGCGTAGCAGTCGGATGGTCTATTTTGTCTTGTCTTGTCCCCTCTAATGTATACATATTTTTCTTCGTATATATTTCGTAAATATTTTTTTTATTTTTAATCTCAATTTCGATCTACGGACTGAACATACTCTCCTGCAACCCGCCTCACCCAATGTGGTACGGATCTGTTAATTTTTTGAATACTTTAGAACCGGAACCCCCATCAGCAGCTAGCCAGCTAACTAGCTACTAGCTAGTAGTCAGTTAGCCACTGTTATCCACTGCTAGYGGTCGTCACCGTTAACTCGGACATCAGCCAGCCTCAGCCCGGTCAATTCCTGCCAGGCTGCACAGCGCGATATCAACCCAGAGCATATCGGACTGCTTTTTCTCTATCACATATCCGGATTCCTACCGCAAGCTCTGAACCTTTACACCAGATCATCGCAGCTAGCTAGCTGCTATCCCAGTGGCCACTCCTGGCTAATGTCTCTGTCCCGATGCAAGCACCAGTTAGCCTGGAGATAGCCTCGAGCTAGGCCCATCTCCCGGCTACCCTGAAGAGATCCATCAGCCAATTCCTGGGCTACAATAACTCTTTTGCCAATTGGCCTGGACCCTTTACTGCCGACACAGAGCCCCGCCGATCCATCACGACTGGTCTGCCGATGTAACCATCCGAGTGGGTTTCAACAGGCTCTTCTGTTGCAAGCCTGCTAGCCCCGGTCTGCTAGCCCCGGCCCACTAGCCTGATAGCTGTCTGGATCGCCGTGTCTCCAGCTCGCCTAGCTACTCACTGGACCCTATGATCACTCATGCCTCTCCCTAATGTTAATATGCCTTGTCTATTGCTGTTTTGGTTAGTGATTATTGTCTTATTTCACTGTAGAGCCTCCAGCCTTGCTCAATATGCCTTAGCTAGCCCTTTTGTTCCACCCCCCACACATGTGGGGGGTGGACCTCACCTGGCTTAAATAGTGCCTCTAGAGACAAAACCTCTCTCATCGTCACTCAATGCCTAGGTTTACCTCCACTGTACTCACATCCTACCATACCCTTGTCTGTACATTATGCCTTGAATCTATTCTTCCGCGCCCAGAAATCTGCTCGTTTTACTCTCTGTTCCGAATGCACTAGACGACCAGTTCTTATAGCCTTTAGCCGTACCCTTATCCTACTCCTCCTCTGTTCCTCTGGTGATGTAGAGGTTAACCCAAGCCCTGCAGACCCTAGCTCCACTCCCATTCCCCAGACGCTCTCATTTGTTGACTTCTGTAACCGTAAAAGCCTTGGTTTCATGCATGTTAACATTAGAAGCCTCCTCCCTAAGTTTGGTTTATTCACTGCTTTTAGCACACTCCGCCAACCCGGATGTTCTAGCCATGTCTGAATCCTGGCTTAGGAAGGCCACCAAAACTCTCTAATTTTCCATCCCTAACTGTAACATTTTCCGACAAGATAGAACTGCCAAAGGGGAAGGAGTTGCAATCTACTGCAGAGATAGCCTGCAGAGTTATTTCATACTATCCAGGTCTGTGCCCAAAGAATTCGAGCGTCTACTTTTAAAAATCCACCTTTACAGAAACAAGTCTCTCACCGTTGCCGCTTGATATAGACCCCCAGCTGTGCCCTGGACACCATATGTCAATTGATCGTCCCCATCTATCTTCAGAATTCGTACTGTTAGGTGACCTAAACTGGGACATACTTAACACCCCGGCCGTCCTACAAGCTAAGCTAGATGCGCTAAATCTCACACAAATTATCAAGGAATCTACAAGGTACAACCCTAAATCCGTAACCATGGGCACACTCTTAGATATCATCCTGACCAACCTGCCCACTAAATACACCTCTGCTGTCTTCAACCAGGATCTCAGCGATCACTGCCTCATTGCCTACGTGTGTAATGGGTCCGTGGCCAACCATCACCCCTCATCACTGTCAAACGCTCCCTAAAACACTTCAGCGAGAAGGCCTTTCTAATAGACCTGGCCCGGGTATCCTGGAAGGATATTGACCTCATCCCGTCAGTAGAGGAAGAGCCTGGTTGCTCTTCAAAAGTGCTTTCCTCACCATCTTAAATAAGCATGCCCCATTCAAAAAATGTAGAACTAAGAACAGATATAGCCCTTGATTCACCCCAGACTTGACTGCCCTTGACCAGCACAAAAACATCCTGTGGCGTTCTGCATGAGCATCGAATAGCCCCCGCGATATGCAACTTTCCAGGGAAGTCAGGAAGCGATATACTCAGTCAGTTAGGAAAGCTAAGGCTAGCTTTTTCAAACAGAAATTTGCACCCTGTAGCACTAATTCCAAAAGGTTTTGGGACACTTTAAAGTCCATGGAGAATAAGAGCACCTACTCCCAGCTGCCCACTGCACTGAGGCTAGGAAACACTATCACAACCGATAAATCTACGATAATCGATCATTTCAATAAAAAAAAATATACGGCTGGCCATGCTTTCCACCTGGCTACCCCTACCCCGGCCAACATCTCAGCACCCCCTGCAGCAACTTGCCCAAGCCCCCCCCCCCCCCCTCTGCTTCTCCTCCACCCAAATCCAGACAGCTGATGTTCTGAAAGAGCTGCAAAATCTGGATCCCCACAAATCAGCTGAGCTAGACAATCTGGACCGTCTCTTTCTAAAACTATCTGCCGAAATTGTTGCAACCCCCATTACTAGCCTATTCAACCTCTCTTTCATATCATCTGAGATCCCCAAAGATTGGAGAGCTGCCGCGGTCATCCCCCTCTTCAAAGGGGGAGACACTCTAGACCCAAACTGTTATAGACCCATATCCATCCTGCCCTGCCTTTCTAAGATATTCAGAAGCCAAGTTAACAAACAGATCACTGACCATTTCGAATCCCACCGTACCTTCTCCACTATGCAATCTGGTTTCCGAGCTGGTCATGTATGCACCTCAGCCACGCTGAAGGTCCTAAACTATATCATAACCGCCATCAATAAAAGACAGTACTGTGCAGCCGTCTTCATCGACCTGGCCAAGGCATTTGACTCTGTCAATCACTGCATTCTTATCGGCAGACACAATAGCCTTGGCTTCTCAAATGACTGCCTTGCCTGGTTCATCAACTACTTCTCAGATAGAGTTCAGTGTGTCAAATCGGAGGGCCTGTTGTGCGGACCTCTGGCAGTCTCCATGGGGGTGCCACAGGGATCAATTCTCGGGCCGACTCTTTTCTCTGTATATATCAATGATGTTGCTCTTGCTGCTGGTGTCACGCCCTGACCATAGAGAGCCCTTGTTTCTCTATGGTGTAGTAGGTCAGGGCATGACTAGGGGGTATTCTAGGTTATAATTTCTATGTTGTGTTCTAGTTTATATTTTCTATGTTGATGTTTTGTATGATTCCCAATTAGAGGCAGCTGGTAATCGTTGTCTCTAATTGGGGATCATATTTAAGTAGCTATTTTTCCCACCTGTGTTTGTGGGATATTGTTTTGTGTTTGTGCATGTGCACCACGTAGTCACGTTTAGTTGTTCATTTACTGATATATTTTGTTTTGTTTAAGTTTCTCTATGAATTAAATATGTGAAACTCAACATCTGCTGCGCCTTGGTCCCGTTCCTACGACAGTCGTGACAGCTGGTGATTCTCTGATCCACCTCTACGCAGACAACACTATTCTGTATACATCTGGCCCTTCTTTGGACACTGTGCTAACAAACCTCCAAACGAGCTTCAACGCCATACAACACTCCTTCCGTGGCCTCCAACTGCTCTTAAATGCTAGTAAAACTAAGTGCATGCTCTTCAACCGATTGCTGCCCGCACCCTCCCGCCTGACTAGCATCACTACTCTGGACGGTTCTGACTTAGAATATGTGGACAACTACAAATACCTAGGTGTTTGGTTAGACTGTAAACTCTCCTTCCAGACTCACATTAAGCATCTCCAATCCAAAATTAAATCTAGAATCGGCTTCCTTTTTCGTAACAAAGCCTCATTCACTCATGCTGCCAAACATACCCTCGTAAAACTGACTATCCTACCGATCATTGACTTCGGTGATGTCATTTACAAAATAGCCTCCAACACACAGCAAACTGGATGTAGTATATCACATTGCCATCCAGTTTGTCACCAAAGCCCCATACACTACCCACAACTGCGACCTGTACGCTCTCGTTGGCTGGCCCTCACTACATATTTGTCGCCAAACCCACTGGCTCCAGGTCATCTATAAGTCTTTGTTAAGTAAAGCCCCACCTTATCTCAGCTCACTGGTCACCATAGCAACACCCACCAGTAGCACGCACTCCAGCAGGTATATTTCACTGGTCATCCCCAAAGCCAACACTTACTTTGGCCGCCTTTCCTTCCAGTTCTCTGCTGCCAATGACTGGAACGAATTGCAAAAATCACTGAAGCTGGAGACTTATTTCTCCCTCTAACTTTAAGCATCAGCTGTCAGAGCAGCTTACCGATCACTGTACCTGTACACAGCCAATCTGTAAATAGCACACCCAACTACCTCATCCCCATATTATTACTTACCCTCTTGCTCTTTTGCACCCCAGTATCTCTACTTGCACATCATCATCTGCACATCTATCACTCCAGTGTTAATACTAAATTGTAATTATAATTATTTAGCCTCTATGGCCTATTTATTGCCTTACCTTCCTACTCTTCTACATTTGCACACACTGTACATAGATTTTTCTATTTTGTTATTGACTGTACATTTGTTTATGTGTAACTCTGTGTTGTTGTTTTTATCGCACTGCTTTGCTTCGTCTTGGCCAGGTCGCAGTTGTAAATGAGAACTTTTTCTCAACTGGCCTACCTGGTTAAATAAAGGTGAAAAAAAATCATAAATACACCACTCCAGCCGATGCTTGGAATTGCGCATGGTGATGTGCGGCTGCTCGGCCATGGAAGCCCAATTCATGAAGCTCCCAATGAACAGTTCTTGTGCTGACGTTGCTTCCAGAGGCCGTTTGGAACTTGGTAGTGAGTGTTGCAACCGAGGACAGACAATTTTTAAGTGCCAAGCGCTTCAGCACTCGGTGGTCCTGTTCTGTGAGCTTGTGTGGCCTACCACTTCGCGGCTGAGCCATTGTTGCCCCTAGATGTTTCCATTTCACAATAACAGCACTTACATTTGACCGTGGCAGCTCTAGCAGGGCAGAAATTTGACGAACTGACTTGTTGGAAAGATGGCAGCCTATATGACGGTTTCACGTTGAAAGTCACTGAGCTCTTCAGTAAAGCCATTCTACTGCCAATGTTTGTCTATGGAGATTGCATGGCTGTGTGCTCGATATCATACACCTGTCAGGGTTTCCACATACTGTACTTTTGTATATATAGTGTATCTCAAATCAAATCAAATGATATATGTCACATGTGCCGAATACAACATGTGTAGACCTTACAGTGAAATGCTTACTTACAAGCCCTTAACACTTATTTTTCTTAAAACTGCATCGTTGGTTGAGTAAAAATGTGTTAAGTAAAAAAAATGTTTTTTTAAAGTATCAAATAATTAAAGTGCAGCAGTAAAATAACAGTAGCGAGGCAATATACAGGGGGTACCGGTTAGTCAAGGTAATATGTACATGTAGGTAGAGTTAAAGTGACAACGCATAGATAATAAACAGAGAGTAGCAGCAGCGTAGAATGGGGGGGAAAGGCAAATAGTCTGGGTAGCCATTTGATTAGCTGTTCAGGAGTCTTTTGGCTTGGGGGTAGAAGCTATTAAGAAGCCTTTTGGACCTAGACTTGGTGCTCCGGTACCGCTTGCCGTGCGGTAGCAGAGAGAACAGTCTATGACTAGGGTGGCTGGAGTCTTTGACACTTTTTAGGGCCTTCCTCTGATACCGCCTGGTATAGAGGTCCTGGATGGCAAGAAGCTTGGCCCCAGTGATGTACTAGACCATACTCACTACACTCTGTAGTGCCTTGCGGTCGGAGGCCGAGCAGTTGCCATACCAGGCGGTGATGCAACCAGTCAGGATGCTCGCGATTGTGCAGCTGTAGAACTTTTTGAGGATCTGAGGACCCATGCCAAATCTTTTCAGTCTCTCTTAGCATGCATGACTGTGTTTGTAATCATGTTTATAACACAATCATATGCAGTTATTCAAAAAAAGATCATGGTTGGCTACTGCACCCACTTACAGAAGCTATTTTTCCTCTTGAGAAACAAGAGAGAGAACCTGTGCTCTTGACCTCAAAGGGCATGTTAGAACAGCATCTCTCTGCTGGGTTATCTTGCATCATTGGCACAGTGTTCCTAGATGGTGAAATCAGGGCTGCTGGTACGAGTATCTGCATGAGTCTAACATTTTGACTTATTAATCCAAGGACACCTGAGGGTATTCCCACAGATCAAGTTTTTTGTACTCTGACTTAGTCACTGAAACATAATGGGCCATGAGCCAAGCAGGTGATACTAGTTGTTTCACACTGTACATCAAACTATGTTGTTGCAACAGGGTGACTGATCCTATTATGAATGTTTAATATATGTTCAGTTGTAAATCCATGTTTATAACCCATTACCACATCAAATTATGATACCATGTGACTTTTACTGTAACATGTAGCAGGGGTTCTCAAAGTGGGGTCAGCGGAGGGATATTTTAATTTATTTTTACATGTAATTTTTTTAATGAATATTACTAACCGATTAAACAACTTTTGTCCAATTGATCTCTGGAATAAGTTTAAAGTGTGTAATACAATGTCATATTATCCATCTACAGGCTCACAGGGATATTGGTATCACACAGTACTCCACCACCAATTATACATTTTTCAACTCAATATTATTCCCCTATTTATTTTTTTAGATTTACATTTTAGTCATTTAGCAACAGGAGTAATTAGGGTTAAGTTCCTTGCTCAAGGGCACATCGGACGATTTTTCACAGAGTCGTCTCGGGGATTCGAACCAGCAACGCTTCAGTTATTGGCCCAATGCTCTTAACCGCTAGGCTAACTACCACTTTCTTTTTTACATAAATGCAATGTAATTTTAGCTTTAAAACAGCTAAGTTTTTCTCTTTGCCACAAGGCAAAATGTGTAGAATTGCAGGAAATTAGCTTCAAAACTGCAAAATGTTCTCTCAGATGGTGGGCCTTTGAACTGTTCTTTCCCCGGCTCCGAGACTCCAGCCATGTACTGTAGACGTCATAGTAAAACTCCTTGTAGGCTATTTTCATCGCACATGACTTGTGTTCTCATTATGAAGGGGTCCCTGGACTCAAAAGGTTTGAGAATCCCTGACATGCAGTACTTTGAGCTCCTACACATAATGCTTCTTGTCAATTGATCCCTTCTCAGATAGACCCTGAGACAAGCCCCTTGAAAGGCTTCGTCATTGTCTAATGGTCGAGACAGAACACAGACAGAATACAGCTTGTCCATTGAAGGCCTGTCCAAACACAGCATTTTGTACACAGTCATCAGACAGTCCACTTCCTGAAGCATACAGTCTCTGGAGCCCATATCCTGCCTGTTGTCCTTCCCCACTATCATCGAAAGCATGATAGAGTTCCTGAGTAATACACACACACACACGTGCACGCACACACACACACTCTCTCTTCCCCTCAGGCACGTCCCATGGCTGTAACCAGTGCCTCTGGGAGACAATGAGGCCTTGACAGCTGATGGATTGCCGGTGCTTACCCACTTGGCATAGCCGCTCCCCTGTCAGGCTCCACACCTAGTTGTACCCAGCACTAATCTGCTGCTATTGTGCAGCCTTCAGCTCCTCTGATTAACCCTAACACTCAGCGCTGCGCCACGCACTCACTGGAAACCCAGCGCCTCTCTCTCTTGCTGCCAGGAAATTACATAAGGAAATATATGTGTTACACATGACAAAGGTCCTTTTGTGTGAGTGATAAGGCAGGGAGCTAACGCAGCATGACAGGCATCCACCGGTGAATCCTCAGCGAAGAGCTGCTTTCATCTCCCGCGCCAAGGCTGTAAAACAGCCAGTAAAAACTGCACCAAACGGACGGGTGACTATGATCAAACAACCCAGGTTTCATCAGACATACCTGAGAGAGGCACGTAGGCACATCATTTCTCACTGATAGGATAGACACATATAGATATGAGAAATAATTAATTCCCATCATACTTAGTTTCATTACCACAGTTGTTGTTATCAAATGGCGTAATACTGTACCTATGTTACCAAGAGTCTGACTTGTTCGTTTATTCAACCTTATTGTTTGTATGGCAGGTGCCTCATTGTGTTGAGTCATGAAATGACACTTAAGAGAGTGCTCTACATTTCTATGTAGTTTGATATAAGGCCTGTTGAAAGCTTCTCAGCTGAGGAGCTGTATTCTCTTCCCTATGGTACCAGACGGAGCTAAACAAAGACCCCTGGTGGTCAACTAGAATACTGACTCTGACAGAGTTCCAGTAGATTTCAGTTCAAAAGAGGTACAGAGTATGTGTTACTGGAGCAATCCCAAACAGTGCAAGTATGCCTGACCTGATTTCTACTGGCGCGACTTAAAAGGTCGGAAATAAAACAATAAATTGCCTCATCATTTGCTGGAGGTTGATAGCTGTTCACTTCTGGTCCTAAAGTTCTAGCGCTCCAAGAATCAACGGACCCATTAATCAAACTCTATGCTCTTGGCGATACTTGTTGTTTGTTTGAGTGGGGGAAGATTTGACGTACCCATCAAGGATCTGAGGTCAGAGGCACCCGCTTCTGTTCTGGGAGCCAGTGTACCCCCTATTCCTCGGAAATTAGGTACATCTCGCTTTTCACGACCTCAGGACACTGGGGCTCTTGTGCCGATGCAAAGTTTTCCACAGTGGAACATTTGCGGGAGATAAAAAGCTGGGCTATTGCAAGCACCTCTTAAACCCCTGGGACTATGTTTGTGTGTTTGAAGTGTGTTTGAAGTTGGAAACTGACAGAAAGTGGTAAGAAATTGCAGCCTGGCAGAGGGATGCTTTCCACCCAGGACTTGGCACACATTTGGCAGCTTGTTCTGCTTTCCTGGGCTCAGCGGGGTCAAAATATTCTCCCAATTACAGGCCTCTGATCCTGCTATTATTTCCCTTTCCTGTCAAATAGTTCCTGGTCAGAGTTTCCCCCTTCTATTTAGGATTGTTTAACCTTAATTTACAACACACTGAGTTTATTATAATATATAGTCTGTCACTACACGGTGTTAAACACCCTTCAGCTCTATAGGAACAGTGTGAATATTAGATATTCTCATATCTGGTTTTAACCAGCTGTTTTTTCACCTATGGTATATGAGCTTCAGTCAATCAGAGTGGCTGCTATGAAACCAGAACAGTCTAGGCAATAGGACCCACTTAGGTAATTTCTGTGATTTATACTAAACAAAATAATTGAACATGGCACCCGTCGTTGCAATCCTCTCAGTGAGCATGTAAAGCATGATACCGCAAGGTTTTGATCTATGCGTAGTAAAGTTGTGTGCACTGCCATCGACCCTTCCGAATGGCAGCGATGACTGCTCATAACCAGTAACAGTGACCAGTGTACATTTAGCTAATGAGACCTCTTCCTTTATTATCCAGGTGGGATTTGTAAATGTGCTATAATGTCATATTGTGGTGGTAGAGCGATAGCCCTGACAGAGAAAATGCACCCTGTCGCTGTGAATAATATTTCCCACAAAATTATCTCTCTTTCCATTTGAGCAATTCCCCGGTTTTATTAGGAACTTTGCCGTGCTAAAATTAGGATGTTGCGGCTATTAGGCCATACAACCCAGCCTAGTAATTGAACAGATAAAGAGCCAGCCCAGTCCAGCACCGCTCGATAATAGATACGCTTCTGTCGTCATACAGACACACGCCCTAGAAGGTTTGATGTCACAGGCAGGTTATGAGAATGCTATTTCCATTCAACCCTCACCTGACAGTGTGTCTTTGTGGCACATTACGTGCTACCTTTGTTTGCTTGTCTCTGAAGCTTTCACAGCCTGGTGTTTGTACAAGCAACACTTTCTTTTTGTGGTGCTCTTGTGTTCTCAGCCATTGTCGTGCGCAAACACACGCGTTTACCTTCCTAACGGCAGCCTACGGCCTCTTCACACATCACCATCAAAAGCCTGGGCTATAGACAAGGTCCTCTGTAGTTGCCTCTCTCCATTCTCCACGACAGGTACATGGCTGAGCCCCCTCTCCTCTGGGGTCACTGACAGTCTTCTGTAAAGAAACAGATAAACATGGAAATTGTGGCAAAACTATGGGTCCAGGAATACGATACAGTGAGCTTTCTTTAGAAAGCACATCCTTTAAACACAGTCATCAGAACGATGCTGAAAGCAGACAGAAGTATGTACAACATGCAACACTCCCATTCAGGCCAGTCAGAGGCTTTGGGACAATTAGCGGTTCTGCTCTGCCGCTCGTCTCATGTCATCTTTATCTAATCAAATGAGCCATTCTAATCAGAACACGAGGCAGGCAGGGARACCCTTGGCAGYGCTCTTTATCACTAATCCTACCGCCACAAGGTTAGTGATACTAATATCACTAAAGGGTGCAAAATACAGACAGGCAGAATGAAAGCCATGATCAAAGTCAATAGATAAAACCATAAAAAAACATAATCCCTCTCAAAATCAAAAAGCACTTACCAACCTACAGGATTGTAATACCGTAATAAACCAACAAACAGTGCAGCACGTCCACATGGAAGATGCTTCCCGTTGGGCTGGACTATAGCCACTCCACTTAGATGACTAGCTTATCACCCATGTTTCCTCAGCTAACTGCCAGATGTGTTATTATGTAAGCCACCGATGTTTAAATCTGGAAGCATTTTCCCCCGGCTAAATAGATAGATAAATAAATATTTGTCATTACTAATCTGGATTAAAGCAGCGGTTTTAGCATGGGGACATCTAATTGCAGAAATGAGGACAATGGTAAGAGAGAGGCGAGAGAGAACAGATGTGTGTCCTCATTCTCCTCATTACATTGATTGGCCAGACTTTGATGTTTGCAAACAGACACAAACACCCAGGCCCATGGATGCCAGCATTTGTATATGGGCATTATACCGAGGCAAACGAATTTAGGGCCTTAATGAGGCTTGGTGGCCTATTTCTAGGCCCTCGCCATGACGTGCCAGCTAGCCAGCCTGCCAGCTCACAGAGAGAGCTCAGTCACTCGCATGTTATAAGTGTGTGTTGAAATCTGTGTGAAATAGTGGGAGAAGAGAGGATGGTTAATGTGCTGTAGCGCCAGTCAAGACGCAGCCTTACCCTGGCTGCCAGAGGATTAACTTGACCTTACCTATACAGCTCAACTAGTGGGGGATAAGTGTCCATCTTCTGAAAGAGGACTCGGGTGAGAGGGACACCCTATCATGTGTTGTTTGAGGAGATTTATTGGAGGCAAGGGGGAGTCATTAAAGACGGATGCTTGGACGAGGACAGACGTTGAGTGGATTAAGGACTGAAACTCCCAGTTAACCCGACGGGAATTTGTGACAGCCACATTTAGGCTGCACAAGACCTATGGCGTAATCCCAGTCTGTTTCATGTCGCATGTGGGTTGGGTATCTACAGTCAACATAGAATGAAAAACATATTCAAGGAGAAATAACTGAGTGATAGAAAGGCCACAGTATGTGGATGTGATGGACAGTTTGGAGTCTTAACTGGTCGGTGCTAAACCCACTGGCCTTTATAGACCCAACATAAAACACTCCTCAGAAGTGTTCCACTTCTTTAAATGCCAATGGTGACACTAGATCCTATCCAAACCTGAGAGAGAGGGAGCCCATGCTGTGTTCACCCAGCACAGGCCACAGAAGCATCTCACTAGCCAATACGTCACAGTGAAGAGCAGGCTGATTTTCTACTGTAGCCACCGAGTGTACTGAGAGTGCACAGCAAGCTGGATGAGTGTGAAATAGCTTGCTGTGAATCAGCTCTCCCACTTTAGGCAGACAGTGACACTGGAAACTCTCAAGCAAACACCCAACAGCTAACCACAAACCGTCAAGAGCCTGCACTCCAGCAGACCCCTGCAACTCTGCAGCAGGCCAAGAACACTTGCAGAGCAATTCAGAAAATGTTCTACACTCTACATGAAGTGAATGTACCTGACAGAATGTGTGTTTGTAACTCAGTGTACTGGAACAAAAATGTAGAAATTGTGCATTTATGGTAGTTGGGAGCTTCTGCGTTGCTGAATGAGGCAGGACTCAAATGCATACCCACAAAGCCTCTCACTAGGGTTATACCAGGATAGCCCATCCATACCATCTCTGCCTGCCCAAGTCCCTCTGTCAGCCTTCAAATCTTGTGCTGACTTTGGGAGGGACCGAGGCCAGAACCTGTAATCCCCAGCTTTCTATCCTCTTAATAGCTGGGATTGGAAACCATTTGTCTGCCTCCAGTGAGGGATTTTTACAGAATAAACCTCTTTGGCTGCCTTATCGCAACATAAAACTGATTTTAACAGGGGGGAGAGTTAGTCTGCCGCAGCCTGACATCGCTCAAAAAGCTTAGAGACTGGAGCTGGCAATTATAGATTACAGTAATACTGTATGACGCAATGAACGTGTCAGTGAGAAATAACCTGGGTGTGTTTCTGTTCCAGAATGGTGTCTAATCTGATGCACTTGATTCACTCCTGATAGTTCCCAGGCCTATTCTCTTAGCTTTACAGATCCATGCAGTACTTTGATGTTCCTCCTCAGGTGATTCCATCACTCCCAAAATGGTGTTTTGCTTTGGTTAAAGTACTGTAGTTTTACAGCATCAATTAAAGATAAGAACCCGCTGACCGTATGAATAACACAAATATCGAACTTATAAAGAGCCTTGGGATCCTGAAGACTGCCAGTAATGTAGTAAACATATATAATCTGAACACCATCAGTTGTGTTGTGTCCTAGACACCATAGTAAAGTAGTAAAAACAGATATAATATGAAGCACCATCGTTGTGTTGTGTCCTAGACCATAGTAAAGTAGTAAACAGATAAATCTGAACACCATCAGTTGTGTTGTGTCCTAGACACCATAGTAAGTAGTAGAAACATATATAATCTGAACACATCAGTTGTGTTGTGTCCTAGAGACCACAGTAATGGTAGTAAACAGATATAATCTGAACACCATCAGTTGTGTTGTCCTAGAGACCACAGTAAAAGTAGTAAACAGATATAATCTGAACACTATCAGTTGTGTTGTGTCCTAGAGACCATAGTAAGTAGTAAACAGATATAATCTGAACACTATCCGTTGTGTTGTGCCTAGACACCATAGGTAAGTAGTAAACAGATATAATCTGAACACCATCAGTTGTGTTTGTGTCCTAGACACCAAGTAAAGTAGTAAACAGATATAATATGAACACCATCAGTTGTGTTTTGTGTCCTAGAGACCATAGTAAAGTAGTAACAGATATAATCTGAACACTATCCGTTGTGTTGTGTCCTAGACACCCATAGTAAAGTAGTAAACAGATATACTCTGAACACTATCAGTTGTGTTGTGTCCTAGAACACCATAGTAAAGTAGTAAACAGATATATCTGAACACCATCAGTTTGTTGTGTCGCTAGAGACCACAGTATGTAGTAAACAGATATAATCTGAACACCAATCAGTTGTGTTGTGTCCTAGAGACCACAGTAAAGTAGTAAACAGATATAATCTGAACACTATCAGTTGTGGTTGTGTCTAGAGACCATAAGTAAATAGTAAACATATATAATCTAACACCATCAGTTGTGTTGTGTCCTAGAGACCCATTAGTAAAGTAGTAACACATATATAATTCTGACACAGCTATCCGTTTGTGTTGTTTTGTCCTAGACACCATAGTAATCAAGTGTAGTAAAAAATATAACTGGAAACACCATCAGTTGTGTTTGTGTGCCTAGAGACCATAGTAAAGTAGTAAACAGATATAATATGAACACCATATTTATTTTTTAATTTCACTTTATTTAACCAGGTAGGCTAGTTGAGAACAAGTTCTCATTTACAACTGCGACCTGGCCAAGATAAAGCAAAGCAGTGCAACACAAACAACAACACAGAGTTACACATGGAATAAACAAACATACAGTCAATAATAAAGTAGAAAATGTCTATATACAGTGTGTGCAAATAAGGTAGGATAAGGGAGGTAAGGCAATAAATAGGCCATAGTGGCGAAGTAATTACAATATAGCAATTAAACACTGGCGTGATAAATGTGCAGAAGATGAGTTTGCAAGTAGAGATACTGGGGTGCAAAGGAGCAAAATAAATAAAATAAATAACAGTATGGGGATGAGGTAGTTGGATGGGCTATTTACAGATGGGCTATGTACAGTTGCAGTGATCTGTGAGCTGCTCTGACAGCTGGTGCTTAAAGTTAGTGAGGGAGATATGAGTCTCCAGCTTCAGGGATTTTTGCAGTTCGTTCCTGTCATTGGCAGCAGAGAACTGGAAGGAAAGGTGGCCAAAAGAGGAATTGGCTTTGGGGGTGACCAGTGAAATATACCTGCTGGAGCGCGTGCTACGGGTGGGTGCTGCTATGGTGACCAGTGAGCTGAGATAAGGCGGGGCTTTACTTAGCAAAGATTTATAGATGACCTGGAGCCAGTGGGTTTGGCGACGAATATGTAGCGAGGGCCAGCCAACGAGAGCAGTATATGGGGCTTTGGTGACAAAACGGATGGCACTGTGATAGACTGCATCCAATTTGCTGAGTAGAGTGTTGGAGGCTATTTTGTAAATGACATCGCCGAAGTCGAGGATCGGTAAGATAGTTCGTTTTTACGAGGGTATGTTTGGCAGCATGAGTGAAGGATGCTTTGTTGCATAATAGAAAGCCGATTCTAGATTTAATTTTGGATTGGAGATGCTTAATGTGAGTCTGGAAGGAGAGTTTTCAGACTAACCAGACACCTAGGTATTTGTAGTCGTCCACATATTCTAAATCAGAACCGTCCAGAGTAGTGATGCTGTACGGGCGGGCAGGTGCAGGCAGCGATCGGTTGAAGAACATGCATTTAGTTTTACTTGCATTTAAGAGCAGTTGAAGGCCACTGAAGGAGAGTTGTGTTGTGTCCTAGAGACCACAGTAAAGTAGTAAACAGATATAATATGAACACTATCAGTTGTGTTGTGTCCTAGAGACCACAGTAAAGTAGTAAACAGATATAATCTGAACACTATCAGTTGTGTTGTGTCCTAGAGACCATAGTAAAGTAGTAAACATATAATAATGTGAACACCATCAGTTTTGTGTTGTGTCCTAGAGACCAAAGTAAAGTAGTAAACAGATATAATATGAACACCATCAGTTGTGTTGTGTCCTAGAGACCATAGTAAAGTAGTAAAACATATATAATATGAACACTATCAGTTGTGTTGTGTCCTAGAGACCATAGTAAAGTAGTAAACAGATATAATCTGAACACTATCAGTTGTGTTTGGTCCTAGAGACCATAGTAAAGTAGTAAACAGATATAATATGAAACCTTCAGTTGTGTGTGTCCTAGAGACCACAGTAAAGTATGTAAACAGATATAATATGAACACCATCAGTTGTGTTGTGTCCTAGAGACCACAGTAAAGTTGTAAAATGCTTCTAGTGATAGTAAACTCTCTGCAAAGACAAGTAACATGTAGTAGAATGTCTCCGCTGGAACTACAAACATAAACCTGTAACTGTCTCTGTTCTGAAACAGAATTTATGTCAGAAAGAAATATATTGTTTCTTATTCAAGAAATCTGTGTTCAGGTCACAAATGGTGATTTTGTGTTGCCAAATTCTGGTAGGCCTTCTATTGCTTAAAACTAGCCCCCAAAATAAAAAATAAATTTCTGGTTATAATATTATTGTACACATTTTAGCTAGCCTACACCATTCACTAGACTATGAAGACATCATTGAAGGAGCCCTCTTTATGCATGCAGAGCATCACGCGGTGGTCTGGCCTCTCCTCATCTATGAGAGGCTGAGTTCTCTGTTTTATGCACCTGGGGACCTACGGTTTGCAAAATGCACATGGTAACTTTTTGTAACTTTTTGGAGAAATGTCCCCTATCTTTGACCACCAAAATAGAACTGGTTTTAGCCATAATGCCAATTGGTTATGTCTTGGACGGACCAACACGGGAACGCGCACTTCGCAACCATATATGTATATATATCCCAAACCATGAAGCACGGGGGGGCAGCCATCATGTTGTGAGGATGCGTTGCTTGGCAGGAGGCTGTGTCGCACTCAAAAATAGATTGGCAATCTCATGAGCGAGGCGCAATAATTATGTGGATATATTTTGAAGCAACCATAAGACATCAGTCAAGAAGTTAAAGCTTGGTCGCAAACGGGTCTTCAAAGCGACAATGACCCAAGCATATCTTTCCAAATTTGTGGAAAATGGCTAAGGACAACAAAAGTCAACGTAATTGGAGTGGCCATCACAAAGCCCTGACCTCAATGTAAAGAAAATTTGTGGGTTCAAAACACTGAAAAAGCGGGGGTGCGCAGCAAGGAGGTCTTAACAAAACCGCGACTCAGTTATCACCTCGAGCTCTGCTGTCAGGAGGAATGGGCCAAATTCACACCCGAGACTTATTATGGGAAGCGCCTGGTGGAAGGCCTACCCGGCAAAACGTTTGACCCCCAGTTAAATAATTTAAAGGCTAATGCTACCAAAATATAAATGAGTGTATGTAACTTCTGACCCACTGGGAAAGTGATGAAAGAAATAAAAGCTGAATAAATCACTCTACTATTATTCCCTGATATTTCACATTCTAAAATAAAGTGGTGATCCTAACTGACCCTAAGACAGGGAATTTTAACTTGGATTAAATGTCAGGAATTGTGAAAACTGAGTTAAATGTATTTGGCTAAGGTGTATGTAAACTTCCGACTTCAACTGTAACATAATTCTCATTCACACCTTTAGATTTGCTGTGTTAATATCAGGTAGGCTTGTTGGGAACATTGTAAGATTACTTGTTATATAATTTGCACCTGGCCGGAACTAGAACACAAGCCTTTCGCTACAACCCCACATTAACAGCTTGCTAACCATGTTATGTGACCCAATACAATTGATTTGACTGTGTCATACAAATACACCTTAAACTGCATATGAACACACACATCCACAACACTCACACAACCCACGACACACACAAGTACAGTGGCTTGGGTTTTTCTCTGTGTTGAGGTAGTTTGAGTGGGTCCAGGGGACATTTGGACCTCGACTCCTACTCACGATGGATTCGAGGGGACGACACACGGGCAGTGAAGGGACAGACTGTAGGGCACAAGGAGGGCAGCATCGCGCAACCGGCGAGTAGGGACAGCCAGTGGCACTGCACCACTACCATGTCTGACCCTTCAGAGAGAGAGGGGCCAGGGAAGGCACTGGATGCGATGCAGAGAGACACGAGAGAAGCCAGAAGGCGAGAG